>NC_057419.1:110107488-110125780 GCF_019320065.1 Cervus canadensis
CTTTTTTTTTTTTTTTGAGGTGTAGTTGCCTTACAATGTTGTGTTAGTTCCTGCTGTACCACAAAGTGAATCAGCTGTATGTATACATATATCCCCTCCCTCTTGTGCCTCCCTCCCACCCCTCATAGCTGCCATTTCTTTTTTTTTTCTTATTTATTATTTTTTTAATTTATTTTTTAGCTGCCATTTCTTGCTGCTGTTATTTTAACTGTTTCTACCAGCCAGCAGTTACTGCCTAATCCTCTAATCTCCCTCCTTCATTGCCCATTCTGATGTGTTATGAGCTAAGAAATGAGAGAACCACACGTGTTAGTGTTGTTTGCAAAATATGAGTAAACAGACTATGAGTAGGGTTGTGGGGATTCTGCTTCTATTAATACTAATGTATATGGACTTTAATATGATCTCTTCTGGTTGCATAAAAGCTTTTTTTTTTAAAGATTGAAGTATACTTGACTTAAAATATTAGTTTCAAGAGTACAACATAGTGATTCAGTATTTTTATAAATTATTCTGCATACAAAGTTATTACAAAATATTGGTTGTGTTCCCCATGCTGTATTTCTTTTATTCCTAGTACTTTGCACCTCTCAATCCCCTTCCCCATCTTGCTCCTCCTTCCTTCCCACTCCCCCTGGTAACCCCTAGTTTACCTAGTATCTATATCTGTGTGTCTATTTCTGTTCCTAAAAGCTTTTTGTTTTTTTTTCCTAGTTCTTACTTGTGTCCTGGAGGGTTGAGGCTGTTAAATCAGTTATGACTGAAACCTGTGTTTTCTTACAAATTGAGCTATTACAATTTGTGAAATTGTAATAGTTTACTCTCTTATAAAGGAAACAGATAAATGTATTAAAAATCCATCAGAAAATTGAGATTCATTTTATCCATTACATTTCTCGGGCATGCCTGCAAGTGCTTGGCACCAGGAGGTATTTCAATCTTAGGAGTTGCTCCCAAGGATTGAAAGCAAAAGTCCCTCTATGGTATCTTCTCAACCAAGCAATCTCTGAAGGCTCAATAAAAAACCTGCTCCTCACCTGCCCCAGCACAGAAGCAGAGGTCAGCCCCCTAAGAGAGATACCTCCTGTCTGATCCAGGTCTTATTCTGAACCCAGCAAGAGGCCGTCCTCTCATTTCTTTTTCACCCAAGTCCACCCCTCATTGTGTATGCATGGTGAATGTAAGGCTTTGACTGGCTTCTTGTTCATTTCAGCACTGGGAAGGTGACAGTGAGCAAAGCCCTAAGAGAAGGTAGGATGTCACCAGAGGGGTCTGAGGGAGTGTTCTCGGCAGAGGGGACAATCAATGTAAAAGCCTTGAGATGGCAAAGTACTGACAAATTCAAGGAATGGGAAGAGAAGCAGTGTGGCAGAAGTTGTGTGTGTGTGTGTGTGTGTGTGTGTGTGTGTGTGTGTGTGACAGAGACAGACAGAGATAAAGCCAAAGAAGTAACAGGTCTGGATCGTAAAAGGCATGGTAAGGATCTTGGCTTTTACTCTGAGTCACATGAGGAGCCATAGGCAGGTTCTGAGCAAAGGAGAGACTTACCTCGTATCCAGAAAAAGTTCACCAATTAGGAGGCTGTGAAGATTGATGATGGTGGCTTGAACCAGAGAGGTAACGATGGAGGTGGTGAGAGTCTGGGTATATTTTGAAAGTAGACCCAAAATTATTTGCTCATGGTTTGGATATGGGCCCTGAGAGCAAGAGATGCATCAAGGATGACTGAGAATTTGGACCTGAGCAAGCAGATGGAAGGAATTGTCATCAATGGAGATGCCTGTAGGTGGAGCAGGGTGTGGTGAAATCATGAGGATTGTAAGTTTGCTTTGAGGGGGAATTCCCTGGTGGTCCAGTGGTTAGGACTCAATGCTTTCACTGCTATAGGTCCAGGTTCAATCCCTGGTCTGAGAACTGAGGTCCCATGAGCCAAGTGGCACAGCCCCAAAAAGAGTTTGGTTTAAGACCTAATAACTTTGAGGTGTCTATTCAGTGTCCATGCAGAGTTGTTGAGTTGGCAAATGGATATAGAAATCTGGTCTTCAGGGAAGGGAGCTGGCTTGGGGATATAAACTTGGGAGTCATCAGCCTCGTAGGTGGTATTTAAAGCCTGGATGAATGAGTCTAGAGAGGAGATCAGTGAGAAGGGACAGTTGTTTGTTTCCCTCAATAAAGACTTGGGGATGACCTTTTCCCCAGGTCTTATTTAATAGAGCACAAGTGGAAGCCGTGCTCCAAAGAGACAAGTCATTTTTGTGGTTCGTTGTTCAAATGTTTGCACTGTTCGATTTGCTCACAGGACACTTTGACTCACGTTCCTTTGCTCAGAGTCTGGAACCAAAATAATCTATTCCTGGAGGTAAAGAAGTCTGAGTGAAGGCAGAAGGAGAAGGGGGCGACAGAGGATGAGATGGTTAGATAGCATCACCAACTCAATGGACATGAATTTGAGCAAACTCTGGGAAACAGTGGAGGACAGAGGAGCCTGG
Organism: Cervus canadensis; assembly: GCF_019320065.1. NCBI lineage: Eukaryota > Metazoa > Chordata > Mammalia > Artiodactyla > Cervidae > Cervus > Cervus canadensis. Next base: position 110,109,978 of record NC_057419.1, read on the forward strand.
CGTGCTACAGTCCATGGATCACAACTCTCACAGTCCTAAGAGTCAGACATGACTTAGTGACTTGACAACAACAAAGAAGAGGTCTAGGAGAGCTCTCCAAAGAGAGAAACTACAACTTCAGTGCTAAGCGAGCCTTAATCTTTATGGGCATGAGAAATACTCAGTTTAGTCATTTGCGACTTAAATTCCTGCGGCAGATGAATTCCTTCCTATATTATTCTTTCTTCAGTAGAAATACTAAGCAGCCACTATTGCTTTCCAATTGAGAAGACCTTTATCAGTTACCTCCATCATTTTCAATTCATGGTATAATTGTTTAAAAAAAACAATCATATGTTAATGGAAAGGCTTCCCTGTTAGCTCAGATGGTAAAGTATCCACGTGCAATGCAGGAGACCTGGGTTCAGTCCCTGGTTTGGGAAGATCGCGTGGAGTAGGGCATGGCAACTCACTCCAGTATTCTTGCCTGGAGAATCCCATGGACAGAGGAGCCTGGCGGGCTACAGTCTATGGGGTCAAAAGCAGTCGAACACGACTGAGCGATTAAGCACGTGTACATGAACATGTTAATGAAAAAATAAAAAGCTGATGGCATATTGGAAAGAAGGAGCAATTTATGCTTGTATGCTTTTATACTTTTATATATTGTATACTTTTATACAATAAAGTTTGGGGCTTTATAAAATAGTTGAATTAGCAAATATAGTGACATTTTAATATGCTGAAATTTACTTTGAAAGGTAATTATCTCCTTTCTGACTTAAAAATATTTACCAGTGATATTGCTGCCTTTGCCAGGAAGAAGTTAAGTTGTCTGGTTCACCCTGCAGATGCTGGGAAACCAGACTTATTAATAGCACTTATAATTTATATTTGTGTATTCATCTCTGGAAAATTATGAGCCAGCAAGTTGACAGATATGTCTGCACCGTTTTCAGATAATTTTTGTATTAATCTGAAAAGGGAAGGTGGAAAAAGTTTTGTTAGCAAGAAGGCAGATGGGAAAAACAGGATCCCTTCTAGTTTTTTTTTTTTAAACAGCTTTAAGAAATATAGCGCTAAGTCGTGTCCAACTCTTGTGATCCCATGAACTGTAGCCTGCCAGGCTCCTCTGTCCATGGGATTCTCCAGGCAAGAATACTGGAGTGGGTTGCCATTTCCTTCTCCAGGAGAACTTACCGACCCAGGAATTGAACCCAGGTCTCCCGCATTACAGGCAGATGCTTTACCAACTGAACTATGCGGGAAGCCCACATGCCATACAATTAACCCACTTAAAGTATACATTTCAGTAGGTTTTAGTATAATCACAGTCATGCATTCATTACCACAAGTTTAAAACATTCCCATCACCCCCAAAAGAAACCTTCATGCCCATTAGCCATGACCCCTCATTTCCTCCCACTGGCCCTTCCCACCAGCCCCTGGCAGCCCCTCATATCCTTTCTATCTTTAAAGATGTGCCTATTGTGGATATTTCAGATAAATAGAATATATGATCTTTTGTGTCTGGCTTCTTTCACTTAACATAATGTTCTCAAGTTTTATCCATATTGTAGCATGTGCCAGTATTCATTCTTCTATCTGACTGCATATTTTAATTATCGGTTCTTCAGTTGATGGGCATTTGAATTATTTCCATCTTTATCTATTATGAATAATGTTACTATGAATATTTTTATACAAGTTTCTGTGTGGACATGTTTTCACTTCTCGAGTATATATGGAGGAGTGTATTTGCTAGGTCATAGAGTCACTGTTGAGTTTAATCATTGAGGAACTCCCTGACTTCCAAAGCAGCTGTAACATTTCATTCCTATCATCATTGTAGGAGGGTTCCATTTTCTCCACATCCTTCTGAGGACTTGTTTGATTCCAGCCATTCTAGTGGATGTGAAGTGGTTTCACATTGTGGTTTTGATTTGCATTTCCCGAATGGCTAGTGAAACTGAGGACATTTTCATGTGTTTATTGGCCACTTGTGTGCTGTATCGTTTTGGGATAAATGTGCAGATTCTTGGTCCATTTTTAAATTGGGCTATTTCAGTGAAAACAGTGAAAACACTGTTTAGTTGTGTTCTTTATGTAGTCTGAATTCAAGGATCCTTATCAAATATTAATTTGCAAATATTTTCTCCTGTTCTGTGAATTATCTTTCATTTAATTGATGGTTTCATTTGAAGCACAAGCCTTTTTAACTTTGGAGTCAAATTTACCTATTTCTCTCTTTTTTAAAATTTTTTTAAAAATTGAGATATAATCAACATATTAGTTTCATGTATATGATATAATGATTCAATAGTTGTATATTTGGAAATGATTACCTAAGTAAGCCTAATTAACATCCATCACCACACTTTGATGTGCTCTGTTAGCAACTTTCAAATATGCAGTAAAGTGTTTTTAACTATAGTCACTCTGCTGTACATTACATCCTCATGACTTATTTATTTCATAACTTACAGTTTGCACCTTTTGACTTCCTTCACCCATGTCTCCCACCCCCATTCCATCTCCCACCTCTGGCAACCACCAGTCTGTTCGCTTTTTTTTTTTTTTTAAGATTCCACATATAAGTGAAATCATTATTTGATATTTGTCTTTCTCTGTCTAACTTACTTCACTTAGCATAATACCCTCAAATCAATCTATGCTGTCTCAAATGGCAAGATTTCCTTCTTTTCTATGGCTGAATGATATTCCATTGTACGTGTATACCATAGCTTCTTTATCTGTTTATCCATTAATGGACACTTAGGTTTTTTTCTGTCTTGGCTATTTGTAAATAATGTTGCAATGAACATGAGGGTGCATACATCTTTTTGAGTTGTTGTTTTCATTTTCTTTGGATAAATACCCAGAAGTGGAATTGCTGGATCATATGGCAGTTTCATTTTTAATTAATTGTTTTAAAGTTTTGGTTGCGCTGGGTCTTCATTGCTTCGAGAAGGCTTTCTCTACTTGTAGAGAGTGGGGGCTACTCTATAGATGTGGTGTACGGGCTTAGTTGCTCCTCAGCATGTGGAATCTTCCTCTACCAGGGATCAAACCTGTATTCCCTACATTGGCACATGGATTCCTATCCACTGTACCACCAGGGAAGTTTTCATTTTTAATTTTTTGAGGAACATCTATCCTGTTTTCCGTAGTGACTGCACCAATTTACATTAACACAAGGGTTCCTTTTTCTCCTCATCCACTCCAACATTTGTTATTTCTTCTCTTTTTGATAATAGCTATTCTTACAAGGTGTGAGGTGATATCTCACTGTGGTTTCGATTTACATTTTCCTTATGACTAGTGATGTTAAGCATCTTTTCTTGTATGTACCTGTTGACTTGTTTTTTTCTCTTCTCTTCTGTGCTTTTGGTGTCGGTGTTGGAGAAGACTCTTGAGAGTCCCTTGGACTGCAAGGAGATCCAACCAGTCCCTCCTAAAGGAGATCAGTCCTGGGTGTTCATTGGAAGGACTGATGTTGAAACTGAAACTCCAATACTTTGGCCACCTCATGCGAAGAGTTGACTCATTGGAAAAGACCCTAATGCTGGGAAGGATTGGGGGCAGGAGGAGAAGGGGACGACAGAGGATAAGATGGCTGGATGGCATCACTGACTCGATGGATGTGGGTTTGGGTAGACTCCAGGTGTTGGTGATGGACAGGGAGGCCTGCCGTGCTGCGATTCATGGGGTCGCAAAGAGTCAGACACGACTGAGTGACTGAACTGAACTGATCCTTAGGCAGGTTCCCAAGACAGTCACAGCTCTAGCTGTTATACTAGGAAAGTGCGCAGTCTCTGTTGTCAAAGTTTCAGTTTGCTTCAGCACGTTAATCTGATTTATATTATTATTAATTTTTTAGTTGAAGTATAATTGATGTACAACATTATATAAGTTACAGTTGGACTTCCCTGGTGGCTCTGTGGTGAAGAATCTGCCTGTCAATGGAGGAGACGTGGGTTTGATCCCCGATCTGGGACGATCCCACATACTGTGGAGCAGCTAAGCCTGAGTGCCATAACTATTGAGCCTGTGCTCTAGAACCTGGGAAGCTGAACTACTCAGCGCATGTGCCACAACTACTGAAGTTGGCACAGCCTAGAGCCCATGTTCTGAAACAAGAGAAGCCATTGCAATGAGAAGCCTGGGCACTGCAGCTAGAGAGTAACCCCTGCTCACCACAGCTACACAAAAAGCCTGCCCAGCAATGAAGACACAGCAAAAATAAATAAATAAAATTATAAGAACAAGAATTATAGGTTATAATTATATAATATTTCGATTCACAATTTTTAAAAGTATTTCATTTATAATTATTATAGAATACTGACTCTATTCCCTGTGTTGTATGATATATCCTTGTTGCTTATCTTATCCATAATAGTTTGTTCCTCTTGATCCCCTAAGCCTATATTGCCCCTCCCCCTTTCTCTCTCCCGACTGGTAACCATTAGTTGGCTCTCTATATCTGTGGGTCTGTTTCTTTTATTATATTCACTAGTTTGTGTATCTTTTAGATTCTACATATAAGCGATACCATACAGTATGGTACTGACACACAAAAAAAGACACATAGACAATGGAACAGAATTCAGAGCCCAGAAATAAGCTCATGCACCTATGATCAATTAATCTATGACAAAGGAGACAAGAATATGCAATGGAGAAAAGACAGTCTTTTCAATAAGTGGTGCTGAGAAACTGGACAGCTATCTATAAAAGAATGAAATTAGAATATTCTCTAACACTATATACAAAGATAAACAAAATGGATTAAAAACCTAAATGTAAGAAAAAAAAACCATAAAACTCCTAGAGAAAAACATCGGTAGAACACTCTTTGACATAAATCATAGCAATATTTTTTTGGATGTCTCCTAAAGTAAAGGAAATAAAAGCAAAATTAAACAAATGGGACCTAATTAAACTTAAAAGCTTTTGCACAGCAAAACAAAAAGGCAACCTACAAAATGGGAGAAAACATTTGCAAGTCATATAACCGATAAGGGGTTAATATCAAAAATACGTTGAGTTGGTCAAAAGGTTCATTTGAGTTTTTCCATAGCATCTTACGGAAAACCCAAATGAACCTTTTGGCCAACCTAATATAAATAGCTCATACAACTCAACATAAAAAAAAGCAAACAAACAAACAACCCAACAATCCCACTACTGGGCTTATACCCTGAGGAAACCATAATTGAGAAAGATACATGTACCCAATGTTCATTGCAGCACTATTTACAATAGCTAGGACATGGAAGCAACATGGATGTCTATCAAGAGATGAATAGATAAAGAAGTTGTGGTATATATGCACACTGGAATATTACTCAACTATAAAAAGGAATGCATTTGAGTCTGTTCTAATGAGGTGGATGAACCCAGAGCCTATTATACAGAATGAAGTAAGTCAGAAAGAGAAAGACAAATATCATATATTAATGCATGTATATGGACTCTAGAAAGGTGATACTGATGAACCTATCTGCAGGGCAGTAGTGGAGGCGCAGTCATAGAGAACAGACTTGGGGACACAGTGGAGGTGGAGGGGGTGGAGTGAATTGAGAGAGTAACTTTGAAACAAATACTTTACCATATGTAAAATTAAATAGCCAGGGGAAATTTTCTGTATGTCTCAGGGAACTCAAACAGGGGCTCTGTAACAACCTAGAGGAGTGGGATGGGGAGGGAGGTGGGCGGGAGGTTCAATAGGGAGGGGACATATGTATACCTATGGCTCATTCATGTTAATATACAGCAGAAACCAACACAGTATTGTAAAGCAGTTATCCTCCAGTTAAAAATAAATAATAAAAAAATGAACAACCTGATTAAAAAGTGGGCAGAAGACTCGAATAGACATTTTTAAAAAGAGGATGTGCAGATGGCCAACAGGAACATAAACAGATGCTCAGCATTGCTAATCACCAGAGAAATGCAAATCAAAACAACAATGAAGTATCATCTCACTCCTGTCGAAGTGGCTATTGTCAAAAAGACCACGAATAACAAATGTTAGTGAGGATGTGGAGTACTGTGGAAAACAGTATGGAGGTTTCTTGAAAAACTAAAAATTAAAAAAAAAAAAAAAGAATTACTATATGACCTAGCAATTCAACCCCTGGGTGTATATCCAAAGGAAGCAAAAACACTAATTAGAAAACATACATGCACCCTCGGTGTTCATAGCAGCATTATTTACAATAGCCAAGACATGGAAGCAAGTGTCAACAGATGAATGGATCAGGAAGAATATGTGGTACACACATACAGACATACACACACTGGAATATTACTCAGTCATAAAAAAAGAATGAAATTTTGCTATTTGCAGCAAAGTGGATGGACCTGAAGGGTATTATGCTAAGTGAAATAAGAGAAAGAAATTGTCTTTGGTTTTTAAGTTATTTATAAGCAGTCAGTTTGGATGTGTGGACATTTTTTATGGATATAGATACATAAATTCAACATGTGTAGATCACCTCCTGTGTGCTAGACATTGTTGGGGTATTTCAGTGAACAAAACACAAAAATCCCTGCCCTCAAGGAGCTTATTTCTAAATAAATGGTGAGAAAAACAAAGAATCCATGTATGGGATTTCCCTGGTAGTCCAGTGGCTAAGACTCTGCGCTCTCAATGCAGGGGGCTTGGGTTCGATCCCTAGTCAGGGAACTAGATGCTTCTTGCTGCAACTAAAAAAAGATCTCACATGCCACATCCAAGACCTCATTCAGCCAAATAAATAAGTAAATAGTTGTGTTTTTTTTTTAAAGAGCTAACTTAAAAAAAAATAGAATCCATCTATATCTAAGCATTTTACCAAATTGTAATCTTCCCCCTTATGTTGAACTGTGACTTGCATTTGAATGCATTTGCTTAAAAATGATTTCATTATAAAATGTGTGATACACACAGGAGTACAGGAAATATAAGATATATAAAATCATGTTGTTATTTTTTTTCCTTTCATAGAAGACAGGCTTCTACACACCCAGGCTTCAAGGCACTGGGTTCTCTGTTCATCAAACCTTCACTGGTACTCCTGTGCCACTGTTAGTGAAGTTGAAGAATTAGCTGCTCAATATGCAGCCTGAAGACAAGAAAAACCATAGGAAGTTATTTTAAATAATATTTCCCTTACTTAAACTGAAATGGTGTGATTATGTATTCTTAGAGTCTTTGATGACACTGAAAAGTTATGTGTGTATTTGCAGGACATCTTTGTGTTAGTACGTGCCAGCCTGATCACGTGATTAGTCACAGTGCAAAAAGCAGCTGCCCTGGTCTTCTTTGCCATTTTGTACTTGTCAGTTTCCAAAAGAGGGTCAGTTTTGCTTCCTTCCATTAACACTTTCCAAGGACCATTGACAGATGTTGTGTGTTCTGTTGCGTGCCTTATAAGCTAAAGTAAGTCATCGTAATTGGATTTACCATTGCAGATGCTATGTATTTCAAAATTAGATTTTATGAACCTAAGAAGAGATGAATAGCCATGGAATAGGAGATCTGGCACTTAGTCATATGCCTACGTGATATTGTGAGTTCTGACATTAGTGGGTCGTCTTGTCTTATCTTATAATTTATACTTTAATAGCTGCTTTTGAAAGGCCTGATGTTATAATAAAATTTTTAAAAAGAGGCTGACATTAATATTTACCTGTTACTAAGCCACTGTGTTTAGAGTTATCTAGTGGTGGCTGTGACTGTGGTGGTTGGGGACTGTGATTTGATTTTTTTTTTTCATTTATTTTTATTAGTTGGAGGCTAATTACTTTACAATATTGTAGTGGTTTTTGTCATACATTGATATGAATCAGCCATGGATTTACATGGGCCTCTGATCTGATTTTAAGCTCATGTTCTAACCTGTCCCTGATCACTTGTACTGTGGATACTTGAATGAGTATGATTTTGATGAATAAAGTGATGGCCCTTTGATTTACATTCTTTTTTCCCCAAAAATTTCTCTTGCTAAGAAATAATCTGGAACATTCAAAATTGTGTGATGAAGAGGTTTTTTTTTAAACCTGTGCTTTCAGAACTACTCACGGAAGCTAATTCTCAAAGACATTTATTTTCATGACAGGTAATGTATAGTTTTGAAGATGATGTAGAATTGTATAAAACATATATGAAAATGTATATAATATATGTACTCATGGCCAATTTAAAGAGCCCTTTACCAGAGTTCTGACATTTAGCAAAGATCTTGTCAATTTTTATGGAGTGTAAATTTTAAAAGGCACATGATCAAGTCACAAAAGAACGTTCACAGTGGAGAAGAGTAAATAAAGGCTCTACGCTGCAGTTTTTAACATTTTCTTATCAGTGTGAGCCTCTTCGTATTGCCTATCGACTTTACAAGTGATTTGGTTTTTTTTTTAATTGGAGTATAATTGCTTTACAATGTTAGTTTCTGCTATACAACAAAGTGAATAAGACACACACACACACACACACACTCATTCCCCTCGCTTTTGAGCCTCCCTCCCTACAAGTGATTTGAAAGATGCTAGAATGAACTTTCAAAATCAGCCATTTTAATTACATGCTTATTATTTTCAGTTCTCTGGACTAGACGCATATGCAGAAACATGTAAACTTTGGTGTTGACAAAAGTTACAGAAATGAATGTCTCCCCTTCATTTATCTCATCCATGACAGGATGAGGGAGCTGGCCACCGCTTCCTCCCCTCCTTGGAAGTAGGTCAGAGACCATCGACCTTGGTATAATTTTGAGTCATGACTGCAAACTGAAAATGCTGAAAATGAACACCAGGAGGTATTCAGCATAGGTTAGGCCACAAAACGTTTTTTTTCCTGCCATTTTTTAGACACGATCTATTTCATCAGTTTAGTACTCCACGTCGTTTGTGCGCTCATGCTGTCCTGGGCTCAATGCTATTGTAACACTTCGTACTCTGAGCTGTCACTGCATTCTCCCAGGTGACGAGCCCCTGAGGCAGGCCAGCGAGTGACTGATTTTGTGTGCTCCCCATCACTGCACAGGGCCTGGCAAAAGATGGGAGTCTAACAAAAGTTTGTTGAAAGAAGAAATACACAGATGATGAGAGTGGCTGGTGCCTGAATGAAGAAGACACCTAAGTGATTTTGCAATGTGGATTCCTCATTTGTATTCCCATTTTCTCCTTCCAGCCTCTCATTCCTTCCTTCCCTTTCCTGGCTTCCCTTAGAAATCCACTTCATGCTACTAGGGGTTGGTATAACCCAACGATCTGTACTTTTCTGGGTGTGATCGCTTAGGAGTGACTATGATTTGAACTTAATGCCTTTTTACAGGGTGTCAAATTCAAAACCAGACAGATCCATCTCCTGACCCTAAATGTGGTCCTAAAGTGAATTGCTTGAGGAAATTGGATCCCAAAGATTATAGGTGGGGAATTTTGAAGTGTGTCCATTTCCATTGGAGATCAGAGAAGTCCAACTAAAAGAATTGTGGACTAACTGACATGACAGCTGTGGACTGAGCAAAACTTCTTTTTGAAAGGACTGTCTTATCTTGTTTTTGACTTTAGAGGAATTAAGGTGATTGGCAATGGAAAGAATGATAGCATGTGGAATTCCTTAAAAGTTTACTGACTTAAATAATTTTGTCTATGTTACATATAATTAAAAAGCCCCTTTATACTTTGTGCTAAAATAAAATTTTTGTTTAAGTGTTGGAAATAAAAGATTATCTTACTGTCCTTGAAATTTGCATTTCACACTTTACAAATGTCTTGGAAGATCTTTTCAAATGTTTATTGACCATTCCTATTTCCTTTTCTGTGAAATGCTTGTTCCTGTTATTTTTGTTGTTGTTGTTCCTGTTATTTTGTTTTCCATTTTTCTGTCATGTTGTTTGTCTCTTTTTAAAATTGACTTACAATCTTTTATATATCCTTGATATTATTTGTCACATATGTATTGCAGTGTCTGCTTCTAATTTGTCTTATCATCACTTTCTTTGTGATGTCTTTTGATGAAAGAAAACTTTATGTTTAGTATAGCCTAAATTATCAGTCTTTTTCTTTAAGCTTTGTGTTTCTTATGTCCTGTTTAGAAACCTCTATCCTACCCAAAGATTATACACATTTTCTCTGATCTGATTCCCAATGCTGTAGGCTTTGAATCTCCATCAATGCATGACCATTAAAACCAGGTTTTAAGTCACCTGTGATTTGGCAGCTGCCCTGGGGCAACTACTATTCTCTGTTGGCTTCTCTCAGGATATTTGCCCTTATAATGGTTTTGGCCTTTGAAGATTTCCTTGTCTTTCCTGCCAACTGAGCCATGCATTAGAAATAATTTAATTTTGTTTTTTCCACTACGTTTTTATGTTTTGCAGCAGGAAGATTTTTGAGGATTTTTAGTCCCCCCATGAGACCAATAAAGAAAACTCCTCCCTGTTTTTCAAAGTCGAAAGTTCCATTTTTATATTCAAAGATGATGCTATCTCAGAGTTTTCCTTGTATACAAAACCTTAGATATGGATAAGGAACCATGACCTACTCCCCTATTTGCAGATGAACTGAAAGATGGGAGTGGTATTCTGGCCAGGAATAGCTGTGGCCGTTTGGGGAGGGGTGGGAATGAAACTCTTTGCAGAACCATAATGCTAACCCAGTTATTATCTGCCACTGCCTGAATGCTCACTTGTACAGTAAACCTTTTAAATTGTAATCTTATTTTTTTCTTTCCTCTGTAACAATGGCCAACGTGTATTGAGTAATTACCATATATTAGACACTATTCCAAGTCTTTATATATTAACGACTTTACTTATTACAATAACACAATGAAATAGCTACTGTCATTTTCCTCCATTTTACCAATAAAGGAAATTGAGACACTGAGACTATAAGCAGCTTGTCCTTGGTGATACAGCTTGTAAGTGGTAGAGCTGGAATTGGAATATAGACAGTCTGCCTTTGAAGCATGCACTCAAAAGTACTGTGCCATATTAACTCTATAAGAAATATTTGTGTGTATGAAAATATCAGCATTTTATATTTCTACATCACCCAAGATAACAATGAAATATAAGCACTGTGTGAACTTACTGATTGTGTGATGTCATTTATGCACAACCTTCATCTTTTAAAAAAAAAATCCCTTTATTGTTATTATTATTTTGCTTAGTCGCTCAGTGGTGTCTGACTCTCTGCGATCCCGTGGACTGTAGCCCTCCAGTCTCTTCTGTCCATGAAATTCTCCAGGCAAGAATACTGGAGTGGGTTGCCACTTCCTTCTCCAGGGCATCTTCCCGACCCAGGGATCAAACCTAGGTCTCCTGCATTGCAAGCGAATTCTTTACCATCTGAGCCACCAGGGAGGCCCCACAACCTTCATCTTTTTTCCTTAACACACATTTTCAAAGGTTGAACCCACTTCTATTTGTTTTTCCATGTTCAAATTCCTTTGGAAGAAGAGGTAATAAAAGGGCATCCTTTGCTCAGATGAATCAGATGAACATTTTTCTTACAAACAATGATTCTTTCCTTGATTTATTATTTTGTAACAACTTTATTACAATACACTTAACATACCATGGCCTTCACTGGTGGCTCAGCTGGTAAAGAATCTGCATGCAATGTGGGAGACCTGGGTTTGATCCCTGGTTTGGGAAGATCCCCTGGAGAAGGGAACGGCTACCCACTCCAGTAACCTTGCCTGGAGTGTTCCATGGACTGTATAGTCCATAGGGTTGCAAAGAGACACGACGAAGTGACTTTCACTTGACTAACATACCATACATATAATGTACCTATTTAAAGTGTTAAATTCAATGTTTTTAGCACATTCAGAATTGTGTCACCATCACTGAAACCAATGCTGGGGCATTTCATTATTATTAAAAGAAACCCTATACCCTTTGGCTAGGATCCTCCCAGTTTCTCCATTCCCCAGCTCTAAGCAACCACTTTAAGAAACCAAGATTTCAAATCCTGAAAGATGATGCTGTGAAAGTGCTGCACTCAATATGCCAGCAAATTTGAAAAACTCAGCAGTGGCCACAGGTCTGGAAAAGGTCAGTTTTCATTCCAATCCCAAAGAAAGGCAATGTCAAAGAATGCTCAAACTACCCAACAGTTGCACTCATCTCACACGCTAGTAAAATAATGCTTAAAATTCTCCAAGCCAGGCTTCAGCAATATGTGAACCGTGAACTTCCAGATGTTCAAGTTGGTTTTAGAAAAGGCAGAGGAACCAGAGATCAAATTGCCAACATCCGCTGGATCATCAAAAAAGCAAGAGAGTTCCAGAAAAACATCTATTTCTGCTTTATTGACTATGCCAAAGCCTTTGACTGTGTGGATCACAAACTGTGGAAACTTCTGAAAGAGATGGGAATACCAGACCATCTGACCTGCATACAGATTTCTCAAGAGGCAGGTAAGTTGGCCTGGTATTCCCATCTGTTTAAGAATTTTCACAGTTTGTTGTGATCCACACAGTCAAAGGCTTTAGTGTAATCAGTGAAGCAGAAGTAGATGTTTTTCTGGCATTCCCTTGCTTTTTCTATGATCCAACGGATGTTGCAGTTTGATCTCTGGTTCCTTTGCCTTTAAATCTAGCTTGAACATCTGGAACTTCTTCAGTTCACGTACTGTTGAAGCCTAGCTTGAAGGATTTCGAATATTTGCTAGCATGTGAAATGAGTGCAGTTGTACAGTAATTTGAACATTCTTTGTTATTGCCCTTCTTTGGGATTGGAAGGAAAACTGACCTTTTCTCAGTCCTGTGGCCATTGCTGAGTTTCCCAAATTTGTTGGCATATTGAGTGCAACACTTTAACAGCATCATCTTTTAGGATTTTAGGTAGCTCAGCTGGAATATACTATAATAATATACTATACTTGCTGAACTTGCTTATTAATACTAAAATGCTTTATTGTTTTTGTGTCTCTGTGTGTGAATTCCTTATTATTTTCTACATTCAGGTAATTTGCAAATAGAGATAGTTTTACTTCTTCCTTTGGGGAAGTGACTGTGTGTTGGGTATCACCAAGACCACTCCAAGTTTAATCACTTTCTAGGCAGAATCACAGGACTCAAGCTTAATGTTGTGCTCATAGCTGGTGTTTATTACAACAAACAGATGCAAAGCAAAATCAGCAAGAGGAAAGGCACACAATATAAAGTCAGGAGAAAACCAGGCACAAGCTTTCAAGGGTTCTTTTCCAAGTGGAGTCACAAAGAATGTGCTTAAATAGTTCCCCCAGCAACAAGTTGTGACACATATGAAATGTTGCCAATCAGGGACTCTCTTTAGAGACTTCTTGCAAGGTTGATAGTGGTGGGTAGTGACATAGGCACTCTATCACTAGCAGGTACCAACATTTCCTTGCTCCCTAAAGGAAAGCAGGTGTTTAGCATAATCTGCATTGTTTACTTCCTGAGTCAGAGTTCCCAGATGCCAGCCAAAGGCTTACTTTGCAATTCGGCCTTTCTAAGGATAAGCAGTGGAGGCCTGCTATGTTAACTCTTTCTGTACTGACTTCTAATGCTACAGGAATTCTTTTTTTTTTTTTCCCAGAAAGTTTTAAAAAATTATTTTAAAAATTTAATAGCTGAGTAATATTCCATTGTGTGTATGTACCATAGCTTCCTTATCCATTCGTCTGCTGATGGGCATCTAGGTTGCTTCCATGTCCTGGCTATTATAAACAGTGCTGCGATGAACATTGGGGTGCACGTGTCTCTTTCAGATCTGTTTTCCTTGGTGTTTATGCCCAGGAGTGGGATTCATGTCAATGTATGGCAAGAACCACTACAATATTGTAAAGTAATTAGCCTCCAACTAATAAAAATAAATGAAAAAAAACCCACCTATCAAAAAAAAGATAAAAAAATAAAAATTTAATACAGTTTCTCTATTTACATCTATTACAAAATATTGGATATATTCTCCATGTTGTACAGTACATCCTTGAGCCTATCCTACACCCAATAGTTTGTACCTCCAACTTCCCCACCCCTATATTGCCTCTCTCCCCCATAGCCACTAGTTTGTTCTCAAAGTCTGTATTTCTGCTTCTTTTTTGTTGTAGACACTAGTTCATTGTATTTTTTAATTTTTCTTGTATTTTCTAGATTCCACATATAAGTGATATCATATAGCATATGTCTTTGTCTGACTTATTTCACTTAGCATTACCCTCCAAGTCTATCCATGTTGCTGCAAATGGCAAAAATCTCATTTTTAATGGATGAGTAATATTTCATTTTATATTTCATTTTACACACACACACACAAATCACATCTTCTTTATCCATTCATCTGTTGATGGACATTTAGGTTGCTTCCATACCTTGGCAATTGCAAGTAAGGCTGCTGTGGTCTTTGGGGCTTCTAAGGTGGCACTAGTGGTAAAGAACCCACCTGCCAATGCAGGAAACATAAGAGACTTGGGTTCGATCCCTGGATCAGGAAGATCCCCTGGAGGAGGAAATGGCAACCCACTCCAGTATTCTTCCTGGAGAATTCCATGGACAGAGGAGCCTGGTGGACTATGGTCCATAGGGTTACAAAGAATCAGGCACAACTGAGGCAACTTAACACACACACATAAACATTGGGGTACATGTATGTTTTCTAATTAGTGTTTTAGTTTCTTTTGGATATACACCTAGGAGTGGAATTGCTGGGTCACATGGTAGTCCTTTTTTCTTTTTTAATTTTCATTTTTTGAGAAACCTCCATACAGTTTTCCACAGTGGCTGCACCAATTTACCAATTTACCTTCTTACCAACAGTGCACGAGGGTTCCCATTTTTCCACGTCCTCACCAACATTTGTTATTTGTGTTCTTTTTGATTATGGCCATTTTGACAGGTGTAGGTGGTATCTCACTGTGGTTTTGTTTTGCATTTTACAGGATTCCATTTTGAAGTGATGAAAATGTTCTGGAGTTAAATAGAGGTGATGACACAATGGGGGAAAGTGAGGGTGGGATAAACTGAGAGAGTAGCATTGACGTATATACACTACCATGTGTAAAATAGATAGCTGGTGGGAAGCTGCTCTGTGGCGCAGGGAGCTCAGCTTGGTGCTCTGTGATGATCTAGAGGGGTGGGATGGGGTGGGGTAGGAGGGAGGCTCAAGAGGGAAGTGATGTATGTATACTTATAAGTGATTCATGCTGTTGTACAGCAGAAACCAACACAGCATTGTAAAGCAATTATTCTCCAATTAAAAAAATAATAATAATAGCAGTGATGGTTGCAAAATTTTTTAAATGTACTAAAATATACCGAATTGTACACTTTAAAAGGATGAATTTTTGGTATGTGAATGATAGTTCAATAAATATAAATAAATATATAATAAAAAAAGTGATTCTTTTCAGGCTCATAGGGAATATTGACCACCTTAACACATTTAAAAGAGTATAAATCAAATGATGGCTGTTCTTAGACCACAGTGGAATTAAACCAGAAACCAATATCAGAAAGATAACTGGAAAATTCTAAAATACATGGATATAAAGCAACATGCCTCTAAATAACACATGGGTCAATGAAGAAATCTCAAAGCAATTTTAGAAAAAAATTTTTTTTTTGAAGTGTTAATTTTTTTTATTATTATTATTTTTTTTTCCAGTGGGTTGTCATACATTGATATGAATCAGCCATGGATTTACATGTATTCCCAATCCCGATCCCCCCTCCCATCTCCCTCTCCACCCGATTCCTCTGGGTCTTCCCAGTGCACCAGGCCGGAGCACTTGTCTCATGCATCCCACCTGGGCTGGTGATCTGTTTCACCATAGATAGTATACATGCTGTTCTTTTGAAA
>NC_057419.1:110126651-110252411 GCF_019320065.1 Cervus canadensis
GTGAAACAGATCACCAGCCCAGGTGGGATGCATGAGACAAGTGCTCGGGCCTGGTGCACTGGGAAGACCCAGAGGGATTGGGTAGAGAGGGAGGTGGGAGGGGGGATAGGGATGGGGAATACATGTAACTCCATGGCTGATTCATGTCAATGTATGACAAAACCCACTACAATATTGTAAAGTAATTAGCCTCCAACTAATCAAAATAAATGAAAAAAAAAAAGACATGCTGGTAAAGGCAAAACTATGTAGACAATTTAAAAAACCCAGTGATTGCCATGGGTTGTGTGTGGGAAAGATGAATAGGTGGAACACAGAGGAATTTTAGGGCAGTGAAAATACTCTGTGTGATACCATAATGATGGATACATGTCATTATACTTTTGTCCAAACCTATAGAACTTACATCACCAAAAGTGAACCCTAATGCAAACAATGGACTTTGGGAGACAATGATGTGTCAGTGAAGGTTCATCAGTTGTAATAAATGTACTTTTCTGATGAGTGATGTTGATTACGGGGGCTATGCATATGTAGGGGCAGGGCGTATATAGGAGATTGCTGTACTTACCCTTCAATTATGCTGTTAACCTTAAAACTGCTCTTAAAAAAGTGAACATGATCATTACCAAAAAAAAGTGAAAAATATACCAAAACAATTTTTATGGCTCAGAGGAAAAGCCCTGTTACACTGAAGTTAGTTTTTTTAGTTTTTGTTTGTTAATTATATAGTTGACATCATACCGGATAAACAGTTTTGTAAAAAATTGCAGTATAATTGATTTACAATGTTCTGTTAGTTTCTGGTGTAAGGCAAAGTGATTCAGATATACAAATATATACATACTCTTTTTCATATTCTTTTCTATTATAGTTATCACAAGATATTAAATATAGTTCCCTGTACTATACAGTGGGTCCTTGTTTTTATATTTTTTGTAGATTCTTTTTTTAATTGATTAATTACAAGGAGTTTTGGAATTAATTTTTTTAATTTTATTTCTTCATTTTATTATTTATTTTTGGCAGTGCTGGATCTTTGTTACTTTGCATGGGCTTTTTCTAGGTGGGGTGAGGGCATCAAATTCTCTTTAGTTGCCATGCTCAGGCTTCTCATTGTGGTGGCTTCTCTTGTGGAACACGGGCTCTAGAGTGCAGGCTCAATAGTTGTGGTGCACTTGCCTCACAGCATGTGGAATCTTCCGGAGATCAAAGCCATGTCCCTTCCATCGGCAGGTGGATTCCTATCCACTGTGCCACCAGGGAAGTCTGGGAATTAATTTTTTTAATTTCCTGTTTTTCCTTTTACGACTTTAACTGATTTGTTCTAAGGTCCTTAAGATTGGGTTTGGGGTAGAAGAATGAAAAAGAGTCAAATGTGAGATTTCAAAATGTTAACTTTTGAAAAAAAAATGGGCATCTTAGTACTCAGGCCAGGTTTTCTTTGGAGTTTATACTACAGGAGAGAGGGCCTTGGACTTCCTTTCCCTTTTCCTTCCTGCACGTTTTGTTGCACAAGCACTTATGAACAACCTGAGTCTTGGGGCGTCTTGAGGTTATACCCGGAGTTGGTAGTTGACTCGAGACTCCACCAGTTTCTCCAGCCCCACCACTGTGTTGTAGGTGTTGCCTGCTTGGAAAATACCTTTGTGCTAAGGCAGAGATCCTGGATCAGAGGCTTTCCAGAAGCTTGCTCTCCACTGGAGGCTTGGAAAAGTTCTCTACTTTTTGTTTCCAGTCTTACTGTCTGGCTTTAGTTAGATTATCCCATTCTCTGAACTCAACCCATATCAGGGCATATACAGTCTCTGATGCCTTCACCTACTCCTGCATTGGTGCCTCATTTCTTTTACTTGGAATGTCCTTTTTCATTCCCCTGTCTGTGTATTTGAATCCCACCCAGTTTTCCAGGCTCAGCTCAGATGTCACCTCATCTATGAAATCCTCCTTTTTCTTTTTTTTTTTTCTTCCTTTTTCTTAATCTCTCAATTTCAATGCAATAATTTCTCCCCTTCCTTTACCCTATATTGTGTATTTCTATTATAGCACATACTGTACTACATATTATGGCCAGTTGTTTAGATGTTGTATCTTCTGTTAATTTTTAGGCTTGTGGTGAGACACTCTTTCATATTCCAATTGGCCACAGCACCTAGCAGGAGGAACAAATAAAAACCCAGTAGATGTTTGGTGAGTTGAATAAAATAGATTGGAGGATGTTGTGAGCAGAGGGGTTTAGCAAGAATCTTGGTTTTCCTTTGTTAGTGCAGGATTATGTGAGTCTTTTATTCTGTACCTATATGGCAGAACAAAGTACTGCATAGTTTGTTCTACCGTAGTCTAATGGGAATTCATTTTGTGATGGTTTCAGAATTACCCGTTTATTTGTTCCACCTTTTAAAGCATAACACTTGTCAAGACAGCACTTGAATTTGTTGCATGTTTGAAGTCATTACTGTTTACAGATGGTATAGTGTATCTGATGTTTATATTGAAAGGGAAGAATTAGACTCATAGACTCCCATCTGCCTTGCAACAGGATTTAGGACTCAAAACAAAACCAAGTTTTATTTGAGTCGGGAACATCAGCAATAGTGAGCCTTCAAAAAGAATTTCAGTCTGTAAAAATAATGGCATTTCTGGCAAAAGATTGTTTTATAAACATTCTTGATATGGTTTGGGATGAAACTCTTCCTGGAAGAAAATGTGAGGTTAATAAACCATATCTAGCTAGTAATTTGCATTAGAGCTGATTGTATTCTTCTGCCTGTCTGAAGGTTAGGGAACCAAATGGATGACACTGTGAAAACTTCTGAATCTTCTACTAGGGTCTGAACAGTGCCTGTGCCTAGCAATTGCTCTGTGTGAATTTCTTACATAAATAAGTGCATGTATGGGAGCCTCTCTGAGCCTGTTACTTCATCTGTACAGTGAGGGTTTTAATATCCATCTTGGAGGATTGTTGTAAGATCAGAGAAAATGCATACAAAGTACTTTATGCATACTTGGAAAGTACTGTGTATTAGTCGCTCAGTCGTGTTAGGTGCTTTGCGACCCTATTGACTGTAATCTGTCAGGTTTCCTCTGTCCATGTGGTTCCTGGTGTCTCAGATGATAAACATTCTGCCTGTCAAGCAGGAGACGTGGGTTCGATCCCTGGATCGGGAAGATCCTCTGGAGAAGGAAATAGCAAGCCGTTCCAGTATTCTTACCTGGGAAATCCCATGAAACCTGGCAAGTACTAGGTGCTCAGTAAATAGCTACTTTTAATCATTCACAGCTCTTTTCCCCTCTGTTTTCATATTGGTGGTGGCAAAGAGATTATAACTTTCTGGTTGACATTTCCTTTATTTCCTTTTCTATTTTAATTTGTGTCCCATTTTAAAACATTTTTTATTGAAGTATATTTGCTTTAACAATGTTGTGTTACTTTCTGCTACACAGCAAAGTGAATCAGCTATCAGTCAGTTCAGTCACTCAGTTGTGTCCAACTCTCTGTGACCCCATGGACTGCAGCACTCCAGGCTTCCCTGTCCATCACCAACTCCCAGAGGTTGCTCAAACTCATGTCCATTGAGTCGGTGATGCCATCCAACCATCTCATCCTCTGTCGTCCCCTTCTCCTCCCACCTTCAATCTTTCCCAGCATCAGGGTCTTTTCAAATGAGTCAGCTCTTCCCATCAGGGGGCCAAAGTATTGGAGTTTCAGCTTCAACATCAGTCCTTCCAATGAATATTCAGGACTGATTTCCTTTAGGATTGACTGGTTTGATCTCCTTGCAGTCCAAGGGACTCTCCAGAGTCTTCTCCAGCACCACAATTCAAAAGCATCAATTCTTCAGTGCTCAGCTTTCTTTATAGTTCAACTCTCACATCCATACATGACTACTAGACATATATGCCCTGTTTTTGCGATCTTATTTTTCAGAAAAGATAGAGCAGAGTTATTTGCTCTCTTACGCAGTTAATATTTGCCCTGGTTCTCTGGTGCTTGTACAGAATGGCATATATATGCAGCATGGTTCAGGACTCATATTTTTCTATGGGATAGGAACAGAACCCCCAGGGACGGGATAAATGTACATGAGAGCATGTCACTAGGAAGTAAAGCTCAACGGCTGGAATTATAGCTGTTATACACCAGAGTGGGGAGTAAAAACGCTTTCTATCAAATGAGAATGCTTGTAGATATCAAATAAACCATCATTTCCCCTATAAGAGTCATTAATAAACTCAGTAGAATTTAAATGCCTTGGAATGGTAGCACATATTCAGTTCATGGAGGCATAGACTCTTGGAGAAGTAGGATACGAAAGATCATTTACTCAAATCCACCTACATGCTCCACTGTTCTCTCTAGTCTCCTTTCTACAGAGTTGCTTGGCATTTGTTTCAATGCTGTTAGTGATGGGAAAGGGCTTCTCTAGCTACCACGGCAGTCATTTCATCTATAGGGTGTTCTGACTTTTAAAACAAGTGCTTCTTTACATGGAGTTGGTGTAGCTCTCTGTTGCTTTCTGTTTGTCTTCTCTTTTACTCTGAAGGGAAAAAACTAACCAACTAACCAATTAACCAACCAACTATCCAACCAACCAACCAAAGAAGTACCTGAATGAATAGGTTTGGGAAACACTGCATACATAGCCCATACCCAAGGAGGAATTGCATGCTGTGTGTTTGTGTTTCCTGGGGAATGTTGCAGTATGCTTAAACCCCAGTAGTTCACAAAATTTTTTGATTGTGAATCTTTACTGTTACCCAGAACATCTATCCACAGTTTAGAATAGAATCCGGCACTTAGTAGGTGCTCAAGAAATATTTGTTTTTAAAAAACAAATGGATGCAAAATAAATCTTTAAAAACTATAAAGGGCACCCTGTATTAAGGTGACAAGTGTTTTTTGTTTGTTTGTTTGTTTTCTGCATGTGACACCACCAAAATGAATCAACTAATTGGATGGGTTTACCTTCCTCCTCTGCAAGCCATCCTAAATATATTATTTATTTCCACACCTTTTAGGACTTCTAAAATTCTTCATATTTGAATTCTGAGCTTGTATTCTCATTTGCACAACTACCTTTTATATTATAAAAGAAATATTAGAGATTGAGTTTGCAATTGATAGCCAAGGCAATAAAAGCTTGCCTCTGTTGCTTCCTGATTAAATGTATGGACTGAAAGAGTTGACAAGCACTCTCTTTGTCTTGTCTTCAATCTATCCTTGATTGTGTTTGATTGTGTAGTCACATGGTTCTTCAGCAGAGCTTTTCAATGAAGAGTGTTCCATCAGGGTGTTTTCGAGGGTGTTCGTTATGCCCTCCTCCGGAATTTTATACTTAGTAGTGTATATATCAGAGAAGGCAATGACACCCCCCTCCAGTACTCTTGCCTGGAAACTCCCATGGACGGAGGAGCCTGGTAGGCCACAGTCCATGGGGTCGCTAAGAGTCGGACACGACTGAGCGACTTCACTTTCACTTTTCACTTTGGTGCATCGGAGAAGGAAATGGCAACCCACTCCAGTGTTCTTGCCTGGAGAATCCAAAGGACGGTGGAGCCTGGTGGGCTGCCGTCTATGGGGTCTCACAGAGTCGGACACGACTGAAGTGACTTAGCAGCAGCAGCAGTGTATATATGTCAATCCCAATCTCCCAATTTATCCTGTTAGTGCTTTTTTGTTTTGTTTTCCCAACCAGTCCTTTTGGGGTTTCACAACTAGTCCAAAGTAAGGAGAATGCACGCCTTTCATTTTTGAGCAATTGAATTTTCCACATGGGGCAGCTCTGCAAGTCTTATATCAAATATAAATCTGGTCAACAAGGAACACGCTGTAATGTGGATCTGATCCAGCTTTAGTGACCTGGGCTTTTTGTTTCTCATGCTCTGGAGTAAAAGAGTTTAAAGGGTCATCAAGAGTAACATCCTAAACCATATCTGTTCTCATTTTTACATTTCTGAGGGAAATCTGTGTGGAAATTCAAGAGGTTAGATACAAAGTTGGGTTTAACTCAGTGTCAGCTTTCTCTGAACTCTATTTCTTTGTTCTCAGCAACAAGCCCTCCGTGTCTTTTGTGGCTGCTCAGTGATAACCCCGTGGCTTCTGTTTCCTGTTCCTGCTATCTCCTCTCCCTTCACCCTGTTTTCAACCGAGAATGTGATCCTTCCTTAAAATGTTGGGGTTGACCAAAAAGTCTCTTTGGGTTTTTCTGTAAGATGCCATGGAAAAACCCAAATGAACTTTTTGACCAACCTTAATAGTACCAGCTTCTCTTTTAACCATTTTTTTAAATTGAGGTGTAGTTGATTTATAATACAAGTTTCAGGTGAAAAATATAGTGATTCAAAAATTTTAAAGGTTATACTGCATTTAAAGTTATTATAAAATATTGGCTGCATTTCCTGTGCTGATTATTTATTATATACATACTGGTTTTTACTTCGTAATCCCCTCCCCCCATGCTGCCCCTCCCCCTTTCTCCTCCCCACTGCTAACAACTAGTTTGTTCTCTATCCCTGTGAGTCTGTTTCTTTTAACCGTTGTTTTGTCCTTTTGTGTTAGTGTTGAAATGTGATTTTGTTGGCACAATTGTGGAAGACATTTTGTGATAGAAATATCAGGGTGTTTTCCTTCTGTCTATGGATTTTACCTGTTGTTGGATCTCAAACTGTCTGGAGCCTTGGAGCACTTGTATTGCCCGTGGTGGGTAATGAGTGAGGGGTGGAGGTGACTTGCCCCAGACCCTAGAGCTGCTCAATGGCCGAGCCAGCATCAGGTCCAGTCCTCCCACTCCTAGCCCTCGGCCTTTTATTTTATGCCCTGATGCCTCTCTTACTACATGAATGGATTTTTTTTAAAATGTAGAGTAAATAGACGTAGTTTCTGTAACTATGCAACAGCCTGAATGGTATGGGAAGAATCAGGTTGCAGATATTAGTATTTCCAGATCTGCCACCTGACATCAAATTTATCCATTTATCTTGATAGTTATTTCTACTGATCAGAGCAGGGAGGAAATTGGGTCTTATTATGTAGGAATATTTTAATGCCTAATGCTCTCATCTAAATGATAGAACATTGCCACTTGTGCAGGCCTCTGAGAGCAGAGAAAGTTCTAGTCCTTTTGCACTATCTCCCATCTCATCCTTCATTGGAAGGACTGATGCTGAAGCTGAAGATCCAATACTTTGACTACCTGATGCAAAGAACTGACTCCCTGGAAAAGACCCTGATGCTGGGAAAGATTGAAGGCAGGAGGAGAAGGGGATGACAGAGGATGAGATGGCTGGATGGCATCACCGACTCGATGAACATGAGTTTGAGCAAGCTCCGGGAGTTGGTGATGGACAGGGAAGCCTGGCGTGCTGCAGTCCATGGGGTTGCAAAGATTCAGGCACTACTGAGCAACTGAACTTATCTTTCAGGATGGGGAACACATGTAAATCCATGGCTGATTCATATCAATGTATGGCAAAAACCACTACAATATTGTAAAGTAATTAGCCTCCAACTAATATAAATAAATGAAAAAAAATGAAAAAAAATTGGTCAATGCATTTCTTTATGTTTCAAATTTTGTATGTGTGTGTATGGCTCTGTAACAGAGCCCCTGTTCCACTGTCTAGTGTGGGTCATTTGAGAACTTGTGTGTGCAATGCCCTTGAGCAGGATGGGCCTGGATACAAGCCCTCCACATGCTATGATCTGAAGATCGCCAAGAAGGGGAATGTGTCATCAGCCTGACACCACCAGAGACCAGGTCTTTGAAGGCCCTCTGTATCAGTGGGCAAGGGGGAAAACATGGCTTCTCTGAGAAATGTGGAACCACAGGCATTAAAACCAATGATCCAGAATAGCCGAGTCTGATGGCCCGTTTTCTTTGAAAAAGTTATCCTGGCTCATGGACCAGAGGCAGGTAGTGGACTTTGATCTGGGGCCCCTGTGGAGTTCACTAGAATTGAACGTTACAAATTAGCACTTAAGATCTGGGACAACTAAAATATATTGAAGATCACATGGATGTGTCCCACCTCTAATGGTCAAAGATGAGTTAATAGGCTGCTGTTCAAGGAACATTGACTCTTATGCCAGTTATTTTGCATTTGGTTGGCACAGCACCCTGTGAGGTATATATTATTATGGCCAGTTTACAGGTAAGGAAACTTGAGACTCTGAGAGGCTAAGTAACTTGTACATGTTTTTAGAGCCAGTATATGCAGCAAGCTGGGATTGGAATTCAGGTCTCTTGGACTCAAAAGCTGTATGTTTAACCACTGCTTTATACTCGATCTCTGACACTTTTCCTGACCTGTAAGATGGGATAATAATAGCTTTC
Source organism: Cervus canadensis (assembly GCF_019320065.1). Classification (NCBI taxonomy): domain Eukaryota; kingdom Metazoa; phylum Chordata; class Mammalia; order Artiodactyla; family Cervidae; genus Cervus; species Cervus canadensis. Next base: position 110,134,985 of record NC_057419.1, read on the forward strand.
TCCAGGGTTTTTTAAGGATCCAATGCAATAAAGGACCCGAAAAATGCTTTGTAATCACTAATAAAGCTTTGCAGAGTGAAAGGCATTATCAGAAGTAGAATGCACTATGCTACAGTGTCTCTTCGTTTCTCTCTACCCTTTAGATAAATCCAGATGTCCTAGAGTTTGGACTTTTGCCCCTGGCTTTTTGGTCACTGAGAGTAGTTTATGTCCCAGGCATAGATTCTGAGAATGAGGACAACTGGTCTTATTTATCCAGTGACACTGTCCAGAGTGTGATTTCCTTCTTAGGTGGCTGAGAGGAGTAAAGAGAAGAAGGTCGGCCTTGCATCTGCGGAGGCAGATCTTCGGGACCCCCAGAGTTCTTTCCTGCACGCTAAGAAATCCCCTGTGCATTTCTGGCTGTTCTCTAATGTGCCTATTGTTTCTCTCCCTTTCTCATTTGTCACAGAAGACGAAGTGCTTCCCTGTGTAAAGGACATCAGCCACTTCTTAATGCAAGACATCGCCTTCCTGTCTGGTAAGCAGACATTTTCATATATTAAGATCAGATACATGTTTGAATCCATTAACAAAGTTAATTTGGTCCTTCTTATAGGTGGCTATATAATTTTTATATTTTAATAAACATTTATGCGTTGTGCATGTAGTTGCTAAAGAAATGGACATTTAGAGAATAACTAGAGGTTTTAAATATGTTTAGATATGTGATTAAAACCAGGCTTACCAGCCTTGTACACTGGACACTCGGGAACATCTTTAGCAATCCATGATGAGTGAAAGTGGGATCCATCTCCTTAGGTGGGTGCAGGCTGAGTGAGAGGGCGGCCACAGATTTCTCTGAGGTTTTCCCTGCTGCCATAGCTCTGATGACTTAAATGTTCATTAAAAATGCTGTGAGTCACCCTAATTAAGCAGCGTACACATGACAAAAAGTTGACTTTTCTAAAATGTACATGCATTTGTGTATTATTTCTAAAAATTGTGAATAATGTATGTATTATGAGATACATATAAAATTTACCTTCTTAACTATTTTTAAGTGTATAGTTCAGTGGTATTAAATACATTCACATTGTTATACAGCCATCCATCCACCATCCATTTCCAGAACTCTTCTTGTCTCATAAAACTGAAACTCTCTACTGGTTGAAAAATAACCCCTCGTTCCCCCCTCCCTTTAACCCCTGGTAATTACTGTTATATTGATACTTTCTGTATCTACATATTTGACTATTCTTGGTGCCTCATATGAGTGAACTCATGCTGTATTTGTCTTTTTGTGACTAGCTTTTTTCATTTTGCATAATGTCCTCCAGGTCTTTCTATGCTGTAGCATATATCAGAATTTCCTTCCTTTTTTAAGGCTGAAGAATATGCCATTCTATGATGAGTTAATTTGTTTATCCATTCATCCATTGGTGGACATTTGGGTTGCTTGCACCTTTTCACTCTTGTGAATAAAACTGCTCAGTAGCATTACATATTTTTAGAGATACAGCAATAGGAAACCACTCCTCTTGTTTTAATCTGGTCAGATATCTAGGGGAAACTTTGCTTAAGGACAAGCAAATTCGTTTCAGGTGTTAGAGTAACTTGAACTATGCCATTAAACATTATATTTATAGTATTAAATGGATAAGAACAGTTTACAAGTATATGTGTTGTTTGTATGAAAATGTTTCTTAGGTGTTGAGAGTACAAGAGACCATCTTATTCCTTTTAAGTAGTTAAATTATTTCTCCTAAAATGATACCTACGTGCTTGGTTTACCAAATGAGCAATTACTTTATAGATGATCCTAATTGGACACTTCCATCTGGCTTCTGCTTTAATGATTAGAATTAGCAGTAATTGTGAATTAGTGGTGACTTAATGAGGTTTTATGTTTTTATTTTATAAGTGGTATAATTGTGTGATAGGCTTTCACTATTAGATTAAGGGATTTTGCAGAAGCTCCTCAGTGTTTTTAAAATTGTGTTCAAATGGAAACACCCTCGGGACCTGTTTCCCAATCTAGATCCCTCTCCATAATTTCCTTTCTTATCTGATCTTTGTAGTTTTCAAAATACGTCTTGTCTATCGTTTCTTTTGAAGAAAGGGTTCCCAATGTTAAAAATGACAAAAACCTCCCTATTTAGAATATCAATATCTCCTTTCTTTTCTCACATGTCTACTACCTAGTACCTACAGCACTTGTGCTTCCCTGGCGGCTCAGTGGTAAAGAACCTGCCTGCCAGTGCAGGAGATGTGGGTTCGATCCCTGATAAGGGAAGACCCCCTGGAGGAGGAAATGGCAACCCACTTCAGTATTCTTGCCTGGAAAACCCCATGGACAGAGGAGCCTGATGGACTGTGGTCTATGGGGTCGCACAGAGTCAGACATGACTTAGCGACTAAACAACAACAGCTGCAGCAACACTTGTGGGTACTCAGTGGTGATAACAAGTTTATTGATTAGTTGATGAGAATCTACCCTTATAAGAACCAACATTCTTTCCTTTGGTAGGTATAGTTTGCCTAAATACTGCTCGGCAAGTCTAACATATATATGTTGCATTATATGTTATATATTATTTATATTCCTAGTTCTACACCATACCCTATCTATAGAGGCCCCTTGTTTCTTGCTTGGCTAAGTCTCTTGGTTCATAGTTGTACAGTGTCTCCTTTGAGTTCCTTTAAAATTCTTGGGTGGATGCCATCATTTTCCATGATTATCTTTCTTCATCTTGCTCTTTACGTCTAGAATGTTGTAAAGATTTATCATCATTTGATTTATTATTTTGGTCTAGTTTGATTCATTACTTTGGTCTAGTCTGATTAAAAAAGTACTATGGGAATGGGGACCCTCCCTTAAGTTTCTGTTGAGAAAGATTAAGGCAAGGAATGAATTTGACCTTTTCCCAAGTGCTCTAGTGGAAAATGTGTGTTCTGCTTTTGTTGGATAGAGTATTCTAGAAACATCCCTTAAGTCACTGTGGTGAAATTGTTGTTCAGGTGTACTGTTTCCTAGTGAATTTCCCAGCTACTCCTTCTATCAGTTATGCAGAGGGGTGGTGAAATTTCTGACTAAAATTGTGAATTTGTTTATTTCTCCTTGGAGCTCTATCCATTTTGTTTCTTGTATTTTGAAGCTCTGTTATCAGATACATAAGCACTTAGGAATATTATGTCCTCTTGATGAATTTACCACTGTTTGATTATCAAATGATCTTCTAATTTTGACAAATCTATTTGGTCTGATATTAGACAGTCTCTTTTGGACTAATTAGCATGATATATCTTTTTCCATCTTTTTCCTTTTAATGCATTGTGCCTTTATATTTAAAGTCTGTTTCTCGTAGACAGTATATAGTTGGGTCTTGATTGTTTTATCCAGTTAGACTATATCTAACTTTTAATTGAAGTGTCAAAATCATTTACATTTAACATAATTATGCATGTGGCTTGGTTTAAATCTATCATTTTACAATTTGTTTTCTATTTGTCTTGTTAGTTCTTTGTTTTTCCCTTCCATTTTTGCTTTCTTTTGGAATTAGTTGTGTTATCATTCTACTTTATCTCCTTTGCCTTTGTCATAGTTTTATTGCATACTGAATTTTTTTATATCTTATATCTCTATTCACTTAAATTCAGCCAAATATGAATTACAACAAAATCTCTCAAAAGTTTTCTTTTAGCAAGCCAGATTCAAAGGCCACCCTACAACTTGCCTCCTAAAATAATCCTTCAACTTCCATTTAACACTAAAAATGTATTGAGCACCTACTCTGTGCCCAGGTGTTAGGCTGACTATAGAATGGGACCTCAGGCACATGGAAGGTTCACCCCTGCACTTAGATGGCTTTCATTCTCAATCCTCTAGGCTGTGTAGAGGGCCGTGGAGTGGGATGAACACTGAATTTTATACTTTGTGGTCTTTCTTTCTTTGCATTAGTAAGATTCCTATACCATTGTCGCTATTATTCCTTATGTTGTTTCTTCCACCAATCTGTTAGAACATTACTTATTACCTGTAGTTTGTTTACTATACTCTTTCATGTTCACCATGACTCTAAGGGGTCAATTTTTTCAAGGTTTCCACTTGTTATCAAGCTGTCAGTGACTCATTTTGAATTTAAACTCATAGTATTGGTATAGAAACAGTTATTTTCCAATACCCATGGTTGTCCAATATGAGGAATCAGTGATATTTTCAACTCTGTTTATTACACACATTCCATGACATTTTTTCCTCATTTTGCTGTCTCTTATTCCTCCCTCCTTTCACTCTTCCTTTCTTTCTTTTGTCTTTCCCCCCTCTCTCCTTTTCTTTCCTTCTTCTTTTCAATTTCAAAACCACCCTGTTGCATTTTTAAAAAACGTTTTAGCCATGCCACATGGCATGTGAGATATTAGTTCCCCGATCAGAGATTGAACTCTCACCCTGCATCGGAAGCCTTAATCATTGGCCCCCGAATAAGTGCCCCACCCTGCCACTTTTTGCACTTAAGCAGGAGCATGGTGCCATTTTGGTTTCTGTGGAGGTCATCATCCTTATAAAAGTTGCACTGGCCCCAACCTGTCTTCTTATCACTCCTCTCAAATCTAAAATCCTCTATTTTACATTGTTGTGACATAAATGTTAACTTGGTTTTTGATACTGTTTTAGGTGGCCGGGGAAAGGATGATGCTTGGATCATTACATTTCCAGAAAATTGTAATTTCAAATGCATACCAGAAGAAGTTATAGCAAAAGTACTGACTTACTTGACGTCTATTGCAAGGTACAGCATTTCATTACATTGTTTTTTTCAATTTGGTTTCTTTTTTGGATACCTATTTGAGTGTAATAACAAGAAAATGATGTTTTAGTGTGGCTATTATTACTGTAAATGATTTATAAGACTCACTTTCAGAATAGATAAGAAATAACTTAGAAGCAGAAGCTGACCACTACTTAAATTGCTATAAAAATCATACTGAGGATCTATGAAAACAAAATTGGGGACCAAGAAGTATTTGTCCCCATGTAGAAGAACATAGGTTGAAAATGATGATCATACTTTAAAGTCTAAAAGAAACTGTCACTAGCCAATAGCTAGACAGCTATTCTTCATTTCTTCCAAGGATAAAATAAGAAGACAAAGTTAAATAGACTTAAAAGTTATATTGAAATGGATTAGGAGTAACTTCTTGATATTAGAAATCATTTGAGATGAGAATGCTTTAAGGGGAAAGTTTCAGAAGCTCCCTTAAAGATTTTATTTAGTTTGCAAACAAGTTTTTTAAAGGAAATGTTTTCTGGTTATTAATCCTGAATTCTAAGAAGGCGTTAATCTAAAATGGTAATATTATGAAGAGTCTCATGAACAAAATGGAGAAGGAAATGGCAACCCACTCCAGTACTCTTGCCTGGAAAATCCCATGGACAGAGGAGCCTGGTAGGCTACAGCCCATGGGGTCGCAAAGAGTCGGACACGACCGATGTGACTAAGCACGCACGAACAAAAATCAAATCCCAGAAAACAAAATTTACACTGTACCTCTTAAAGCTTGAAAGTGGTCTCTTTACGGCAAATAAAAGTTTTATTATGCATTACGCTGCCTTCCCTCAAGGAACAGGCAAGAGATTTAACAGTGTTTTTCTGAATGAATTAATGGATCATTGACTTATGATGGATTGCCGTGAAGTTAAATCTGATGTCATGAAGGACAGCTGTCTATAATGTTTTCCCATGCCCCAAATCACAGTATTCCAAATCCATTTTAGTGGCACTTACCTGTTTAAAAGATTGACATAAGTGGCAAAAAGAAATTTTAAATTGTAGTAGAATATGGAATTAAATTGATTTTTCATTGTAGCACCTTGTGATAGCTTCCCAAATCTGTCTTCAGGCCAGACGTCACATGTAAATGAAATAATCAGAAGTAAGGACATATTTAGCAAAGTTGGGTTACTATTAAGAAAAACATATTATTTCCTCTTATCTTCTAGGCAAAATGGATCTGACTCCCGATTTACCATTATTCTTGATCGAAGATTGGATACCTGGTCTTCTCTCAAAACATCTCTCCAGAAAATCTCAGTAAGTACCAATTTATTCTATAGTAACTTCTTATTTTTGTTTTGCATTATACTTTCTGTTTGTGGGGGTACAGATTATTTTTATTCTGATGGAGGCTAAAAAAAATAGATGGAATGGAGAGGTGGGAAACTAGAGAGAAGAACTGGTAAAGAAGATTGAGCTGAACAACTCTACTCAATAGAAAACCTTATAGTAAAGAATGAGTAGTTAATGGTTCAAGTTGAGTGAGAAGAGATTCATGGTCTCCTATGCCTTTCAAAGCAAGGCAGTTTTTTATGTGAACTTTTTATAAAACAGCAATAACCATGTTGTATACACATTGTATATTGAAAAGTATAAAGAAGGAGGTTTAAAACAATAGTTAATAATCCAACCATCCAGAAATAAGCACTTTTTAACATTTTGGTGTGTATCTTTCTAGATTTTTCTTTCCCCTGGGACAGAGAGGGTACGGAGTCACCTGCAAAATGATGTATCTCCCCAATTAGAGTCTAGTCCCCAGCTCCCCAAGACCCAGAGAGTCCCTAAAGGAGACAGTATGAGAGATGCAGTCTTGCCCACAGCTGAGATGATCTTTTTACATTATTAGGCTCATCTGGATATTGTCTGACAGTTCTTTCATAGAAAAGAGGGAGGTGAGGAACCCATAGGCTCTTCCTGAGCTGGTAAGAGTGGGGCTGTCTGTGGAAGTGCCATGTGGTCAACTTGCTCTATCAGACCAGAGAAGCTGGGAATCAATCCATGTTTTTCTTTGAGAGTTCAGTATCATCAGCCAATGAAATTCTTCCTTCATCTCACAACCAACGGACACAGAGGCCACACCCACCAGAGGCAGTTGGTTTAGTTGTGAAGCCAAGACAGAAATCTAAGTTGCTGGACTTCTGAACCAGTGTTCTTTTTTGTTCTACTAACTTGCTGACGAGTATAAGAAATACACTGACACACGGTATCATGAATGAGATCATTATTATTTTCATACCCATTATGAATTATTCTTCATCTTGAACAAGTCAGTATGGTAGTTTTTTTATTTCTTAAAACAGAGGAGAGAAGAATTAATACCAGATTCATGAAAATCACCAAAATAAAATAGTAAAACGTCGAATTTATATAATACATTTTTGCTTTTTTAAACACTTTCACATTTATTAAGTAATGTTGATTCTCTCTGTTTCCTGATTAAGTCCTATGGGTGGATGTCTTTATAAATTGTCCTATAGATGAGGGAATTATATTGATATACAATATGCATTTTGGAAAGGTTATGTGATGAATCCAAGGTCAGATAGCTAGATAACCAGAATTGAATTTTCATAAATTCTAGTTGGTGACCTTTCCACTTGCTGCTTCCTATCATTTTCCAAACGACTTGTGGATACACAAATACATTAATAATTTTTTTTAAGAAAAAGGTAAAATTCCTTTGGAGAGAATACATCTGCCCTCCATGTACTACAGACTCCTATCAGTGGGGCTGAATGATATTTATCCAGGTATTTATCATGCCCTGGCCTTTAGGATCAGTCCTTGGGCTTGTTGAACAAACTTTAGTTCATGATAAGAATCAATTATTTAACACTAAATATAGCACTTGTCATAATAAGGCATTTTTAAAATCACCCAGCCCAGCTTTTTTTTTTCTTTTTGGCCAAAACTACTTGTTTGATGAAATTAATTTTCACTGAGTGACTGGTTGGCATATGGCGTCAGTTTTGAAACTGGGTCTTGATACTGCTTTGCTGGTGGCTCAGATGGTAAAGAATCTGCCTGCAATGCGGGAGACCTGGGTTCCATCCCTGGGTTGGGAGGATCCCCTGGAGAAGGGAACGGCTGCCCACTCCAGTATTCTTGCCTGGAGAATCCCCATGGACAGAGGAGCCTAGCAGGCTACAGTACATAGGGTCACAAAGAGTCGGACGCGATTGAGCGACTAATCACAGCACAGCACTACTGATTTGGAGTCAATAAAGGAATAATGACTTGTTTCTTGGAAGTGATGCTCCCCTTTCTGTTTCCTAGGGATGCTCTCTCAGTGGGAAATTGAGAAGTCTGCCCAGCAAAGAGCTCTGCATCCAAGGTCCCTTTATTTGCATAATTGCCAGGCAGGAGTGGGGGTGCAGGTGATGAGGACATCTGACTGGCTATAGATTAGTTTCAGCGTTGTTTTATTTAAATATTTTAAATGTTTCTGCTTATGGTATAGACTCTATACCCATACTTAAAAGCACATTAATTATATCTCAACCATTGGACACTGTTTGCCCATTGGACACTGTTTGCAGTAGAGGTAAATATTGAATACAAGCTAATTTCAAGAGCAAAAGTTGACGTTCAGAAAGAATTTCTGGTGAAAACAGCCATTGTATAGATAGGTCTAACTGTCTTTGGTATATTATTTTAAACTAGTGTCTGTGAAGTAATTATATGATTCAATTTGAAGACCTTAATTTCTAGATTCTTAAAGAAACTATGCAGTTAGGCTATACTTCATAATGATAGGAGACTATATATATATATATATATTTTTTTTTTTTTAGTTACATGTTTTGGGGAAATGTTCCTTCGGTAGAGAATCCTACCCGTCTCAGAAAGTTTGTATGTTCTGTTCTTTTTAGATTATCATCGGGACAAAATCCCACAAACTATTAACCTTTCCCAGGCTTAAACCCAGAATAGAATTTAATAATAATAATAATAATAAACAGAATTGAATTTCAAGTTACATAGGGGGATAGGGCAAGAATAAAGATATCAGTTAATACTACCTTCACAAAGATTCTTAGCATTCCACCTTAAAAATCAAATTGCGCAGAGAAAGCCAGCCCCATCTAGCCCCTAAGAGGACAGTTTTTTTTTTTCTTCTTCCTCCACTCTTAGGAAAAGCCTGATCTTCCTGAGCAGTCCAGCACCAGCTAATCCATGAGGTTCAATCAGGCTAAGTAATTGGGGGAATGTGTGGACTCTGAATTACAATGAGCAGTAGGAAAGGATCTGTCAGCTGACTAATCGGAGATAGTGGGTTTTTTTTTTTTTTTTTTTTTTTTTTTGCAGCGCTGCCAGGGTGGTAATGGAAGCAGCCACGGTAGCTTTGTTTGATAAAGATTTTTGGCTGCCGCTTTTAAATACTACCTAAGACGCAGCTCATATTTCATCAATGTTGCATTGACAATTGGAAAAGAAGCGTGTTGTTGTGTATAGGCGGGATGGCAGAAGCAACTCCCCCGAGAGGCAAGATGAGGTTCAGAAGGAATGCGGTAAGGGCTCTGCCTGCAGTCCTGGAAAGCCCGTTCCCAAGTTCAAGTGCAGGAATGCTGCAGCATGGTGCTATAGCACAAACTGCTGAATGGGGCTTTTCAGGATGGAGGGCGAGAGTGGAGACTCGGATTTGCGTGGATTGCATTGATGTGATTACTGTGATATGGACGTAGGGGAACGTTAAGGCATCAAGATCTAAATGTGATCAAATTTATGAGGAAGCATCCTTCGTCATGGTATTTATTTAAGAGTGTATGAACAATATTGACTCATTTGGCAGAGTAGCTTAAAGTCACTAGTTATCAATAAAATAATATCGAACAAAAGGATTCATCCTTCTTTTCACCATGGACAAGTAGATTATGGTATCATGGACAGATCTGCAGATGACTTTATCAGTGTTTAAAAAGGCTACATGTTACTGGACAAGTGAAAAAATGTTAAGTCTGATGATTTGAATTCTTTCTGATTTCAGGTTTTCCTCAAATTAAAAAAAATTATTTCCCCAAATTCAAATGTTAAAGATGCAGAATTCTAGCCCATTGACTACCTTTTTTTTAAAGGAAGAAAAAGAGTGACTCACTGTTATTTATAAGCTAGAATTTAGAAATCTCTTCTTTCAGATACATTTTCAAATTTTCCCATCATTGGTTCACTTATATACCAGATTCCCAGCAAATTTCAGATGGGCTATTTAGATGTCGTTTGGAGAAATGTGAAATAACAATAGCTAATTTAATAATTAACTGGTCATCAGCCCAGTTTTCAGTGCTGCTCTTTTTCTTTCAAAACTTAAGATAATGTTATTGATGCTATGATTTAAAATAGAATACCTGCTTATTTAAATAATCAAGGCAACACCAAAAAAATGAGAGAGTGACAATCAGTCATAGAACAGAATGACACTTGGAATCAAAAGTAAGATCAGGGAAATAAACCAGTAAGAATTTTACTCTTGTTGAATGACAGTGAACATCCATGGGTGAGTAACTGGTTTATTTTCTAATAAAGTTCTTAGCACAAGATAGTATTTTAAAAATTACAGCTTAGGATATGAATCTTTTTATTTTGACAAAATTGTATCTCCAGCTCTACACATGATTGTGTATTATGGGAATAATAGCTTCAGATTTTTAACAGACAATTTATGGTGCACAAGAGATGCCCGTGTATGTGCTTTGCAATGTTGGGTGCAACTGACATTAGTACTTTCGTTATAAAAAGTAATTGACTTAAGTGTTAAGAAGATTCCTAATTCCTTTATATGCATAGATATTTTCTCAGTTCTGAACTTGGTTTCCTGTATATGCATGCTTGCATGCTCAGTCACTTCAGTCGTGTCTGACTCTTTGTGACCCCATGGATTGTAGCCTGTCAGGCTCCTCTGTCCATGGGATTCTCTAGGCAAGAATACTGGAGTGAGTTACCATATCCTCTCTAGGGGATCTTCCCGACCCAGGGATTGAACCTGCATCTCATATGTCTCCTGCATTGTCAGGCAGGCTCTTTACCCCTAGTGCCACCTGGGAAGCCCTTTATGTTTATACACACACCTTAATATACACAGAAATTAATGCAACACACAAGTACTTAGTGAATAGGTATATCTAGTATTGTGCTACAGACAACATGGGTTACACAGGTAAACGTGGAATGGCTACAGAGCTGAAAGAGCTCTCAATCTAGTAGAGAAGGTAGGACATGTTCATAAAAAACTATTAAATAACTATTATGAAAGAACTTCTAGCTGGTGGGGAAGGCCTCAGGAGATGACATTTGTTTGGACCTTAAGGAATAGCATATGTGTCTATTATCTTTCTTGGTGTCTTTCCTCTCTTTTTCTCTCAAATTAATTACTTGAAGTTGTCTGTAGGAACAGCTAGCTTGAAATGAAATTGATTGGATCAAGTCTAAAGCCTAGAACTATAGTGGAAGACAGATTTGTTCTGCTTGCATGGATACAGCTTGACCAGAGTGAAAAATTTGCAACTCAGCTGGTGACACCATGGTTTGACTTGGAAGAATCTCTGGTGTTGGGCTGATTCTGGAGGCTATGATAGGTGGCACCTGGAAGGATGGTAAAGTGGCCTTAGAGTCCACGGATAGGCTTCTACTGGCTACTTGATGGAAATTGCAATGACCGTGAACAAGTGAGGGGGGCTGTTGAGAACGGATATGGGACAAGAAGGGTGAGCCTTAAGGAAAGAGCATTGCTGGGGAGTGTCCTACGCCTGAGGTCACTTGGCAAGGGATTTGGTGATCTGTGGAGTAACTCTTTCTTTCTGTACTCTTTCAGTGTGGGAAGAATGAGTACAGAAGTAGCTCACAGCATTGGAAACTCTTCTCTGTAGCTTGAGGTCATAAGATTTTTCTCAGCATATTCTAAAGTGGTAGTTCCAACCGTATTGAGGTCAATCACATGCCAGCAACTCAGTATTAATACTCTGTAATGATGTGAAATTGTAATGGTTTTGTTCAGTAGGCTCCGTGATGCTAAATTGTTTCAAGCATTTGTTTTGACTGTTAGTTTTTGTCCCATTTTGTAGATGTCAAGGTCAAGTTATTCCTAAAGGTAAGGCAGCCAGTCTGAGCATGCATTCAGAGTGTGCGTTGTGAAGGATGTGTCTGAAAAGGGTTAAGTGTCCTGGAAAGAGCTTGGCTTTAGGATTCAGGTTGGCCTGTGTGCTCCTAGCAAGCAGTTAGTGTCCCACTAGCAAACAGTTAGTGTACCACGCTGTGCTTCAGTTTGCCCATCTGTGGAAAGGCCGTAATACCTACTTCACTGCAATGTTACAAAGGCTACATGGGATAATATACGTAACAAGCCTGGCGCGTATGTCCTAGGCTTTCAGTAAAGGGTTCCCTGTTACTGTGACCCCATTTCTTTGCCCTAAAGATGAAAAGGAAAGGCTCTAGGAGTATAAATTGTTTTTATAGTAAAATAATCAAACTTTTATGTGGTATCAGCCACTTGTAAAAGTTTTTAAAGAAGTAGCTAGGATAACTGAAAAGGGGGCAGAGGGTGTGTGAAAGGCCTGTTTTAGATGCTGCATAAAATAACATTAAGCAAGGTTAATTTCCAGGCTTCAGTAGTGAAATGTATCAAGTGATGCCTCTGGTCGTTGTTATTGCTGTGCTAACTGTCATGAGGCCATATAGTTGGGTGATCTGAAGGCAGGCATGAAGAGAAGGGATTCAGTGTCTTCTCTGCGAGGGGAAGAGGAGAAAGTGAATTCTTTGCTCCTGCTCCTGAATTTGAAGAACCGGTAGGAGCTGCTCCTCAGGGCTGGGGTGGGGCCAGTCTCAGAGATGGAGAAATGGCTCTGATCCCTGCGAAGATGGGCAACATGTTCATTTTTACCGAGGCGCCTTTAAGCAGTCACATGTTGGAACTACAAAAAAGAAAAAAAAAAACTGCCTAAACTAAACTGGTTTTAGGCAACCAGTGCCTAAAACTAATGTCGTTTCCTCTCTTATGCTGCATGCTTTTTTTTTTTTTTTCTATAAAGAAAAACGCAATCAAAGAAAACAAGGCTGGCCCTTGCTCACATCCTTTTGCTTTTTTGACAAGCTCTCAAAGACGATTTATAGTTTTAAAATCTAGGGTTTATTTGGGCGAAAATAGAAACTGTGCCTTTTCATGTTTATATAATCAACCAGATTAGAGATCTGTAAGGAAGCATGCTGGAGAATGTAGGAACATCGTTTCCCCAAACTGAATGGGAAAGCTCAAAGGTCTGGAGCTGTATTTGCAAAGAATACACTAGAATTTCTTGAAGAATTACTTAGCATCACAAAAGCTTAGCGTATTAGTTCCCTGTTGCTGCTGTAACCAATTACTACAAACTTAGTAGCTCAAAATAACCCAAATGTATTTTACAGTTCTGGAGGTCAGAAGTCCAAATGAGTCTCACTGGGCTACGGCCAAGATATCAACAGGGCTTCTGAGGCTTTAGAGGATAATGTTTCCTTGACATTCTAGTTTCTAGAAGCTGCCCACATTTCTTAGCTCATGGCCCTGTATCACTCTGACCTCTGCTTCTGTTGTTACATCTTCTCTGATTCTAGTGCCTCCCTCTGTTTAATAACTCTACTTGTGATTACATTGTTCCCACCCTGATAATCCAGGATCATTTCCCCATCAGAAGGTGAGGTGAGGTGTTAGTCGCTCAGTCATGTCCAACTCTTTGCGACCCCATGGACTGTAGCCCTCCAGGCTCCTCTGTCCATGGAGTTCTCCAGGCAAGAATACCTGGAGTGGGTTGCCATGTCCTTCTCCAGGGGATCTTCCCAACCAGGGATCAAAACTGGGTCTCCCACATTACAGGCAGTTTCTTTACCATTTGAACCACCAGGAAAGCTCTGAAGATTCTTAACTTAATCACATTTACAGAGTCCCTTTTGCCTTGTAACATATTCACAGGTTCCAGGGATTAGGATGTAGACATCTTTGGGGAACCTTTATTCTGCCTACTACACTCAATTCCTCCAGTTGTGAAATGAGGGTAAAAACAGAATCTACTGCAGATAAATACTTAGCATAATGTCATAGTAATGCTCACAATGAGGAAAATTTTCATAGTAGTCACTCAATAAAAAGCAACACTCCAACCCATGGCCATTGAGCCAATCTCCTGTCCCTGCCTTAAGACTTTGAGAGGCCCTGAAGACATATAAATTTATGGACATGTGTATATATATATGTGTGTGTGTGTGTGTGTATGTATTTGCTGGAGAGAAGCTATGAAAAGTCATTCATATGAAGTTGTGGATTTACTGCAATTAGTTTGGCAGTCACTTATTTAAATCTGGGATAAGTGAGTGGGACTGGGATCAAAAAGTCAAGTGTATCTGATTCATACATGGGATCTAGTGGACATGAGGGATAGAAACAATATACTTGGTCTGAACTGTATAATTTAGTTTTCTAAAAAATGTAACTCTGACAAATCAAATGAACTGTTTGAGTGCCATCCAGTTGTTTAGTAGTTTTGCCTACTAAATAATAGCTGTTGCCTACAAGTTATTTATTCCTTCAAATGGCTTAGATTTGAGAGTAGCTATCAGTTTAATGGATCCATGTATTCTAGGAAGATTTGCATGGCGGCTCAGTAAAGATTCTAAAATTATCATATAATGAACAACATTGCAAATGTGATTATACAGGCAATAAATGAAGTGTTCATCCTTGATAGTGCTTTTTCTTTAGAAATGCAAATTTAGTAGGCTTTTTGTGATAAGCAAATCACTGAACATTTTGAAGGAATTAAGGGAGGAGAAGGTATGATAAAATAATCAGGAAGTTTTACTTAAGAATGATCTGATTAGAATGTAGAAATATTTTTAGAAGCATTTTATTCAGCTTTCAATGTTTATAACTAACTATTTTATCAAATAGAATAACTGATTTAATAAAGCAACCAACATGAAATCCCTGACTTAGGAGCAGCTGAACACCCACAAACCCTGCCTGAACTCTCTTCCCCATGGATTCTGTGGACAGTGATTCTGCGTCTCTTTCTTTTCTGCTTTGTCCCCTATTGTGTGATCAGGGGCCTGACTGCTGGGACAGCCTTGTTCTCCTAGGAGTGGCAGGATAGAGACCAGGGCCTGACCTTGGGCAGAGAGTTACCACATGGTCTTCTCTGTTCCTGTAGTATCCTCCCCTACCCCCACCCTCAGTTTTGGAGGGGGGCGAGTATTCTAGGCTTTAAGTTGGTCACCCTGGGGTCTCACATCTAGAGATTTCTAATGCAATACCAGAGAATATGACACTAAGGAAAGTCAGAGAGAAAAAGACAATGAAACCATATCAACCTAGAGTCCATGAAAGAATAAAAATAAGAGTGCTTTAAGTGTTGGCAAAAGTAGGGTGCTTTCCATTCCATTTATTTATTTATTTATTGTTGCAGTGAGTCTTTATTGCTGCTTGGGCTACTCTCTAGTTGCAGTGAGTGAGGCCTACTCTTCACTGAGGTGTGTGGGTTTCTCATTGCAGTGGCATCTCTTGTTGCGGAGCACAGGCTCTAGGTGCTTCACAGTGGAGCACAGGCATGGGCTTCAGTAGTTGTGACACGTGGGTTCAGTAGTTGTGCCTCCCGGGTTCTAGAGCACAGACTCAACAGTTGTGGCACACGACATGTGGGATCTTCCTGGACCAGGGATTGAATCTGTGTCTCCTGCATTGGCAGACGGATTCTTCACCACTGAGCCATTTGGTAATCAAGGTAGCCCCTTGATTCCATTTAAAAGTGAAAAAATAAGTTGAGTCAAGACAGTTAAGTATAATACTAATACTGGTAATTTGCCCATGTGAAGAAGGAAAGACTTAACTCCTAAACTGAATATTTCAGGGTAGAAATAGAATTAGTGCTCTCAGTCTAGAAATAGGTCCAGTTCTCACAAGTCCCTGTCCGAGTTTCCCCTTAAGCAAGCCTTTACCCATAGCCTGAAAAACCTTTTGTCTAAGTCTACTTGTCCTTAAGTCCAAGAACCCAAAGTAAATTAAAAAAAACCTATCTTATTAGTTTTTTTAGGGTTGACAAAATAGCTTTATATTTATTCTTTCTTTTAATTTTTATAACAACTATGGGAAGTATTGTACCATTCTTAGCATAAACTAAAATAGACATTTGTACATAATAGACAGTGAAGAACAAGGAAGCCTGATGTGCTGCAGTCCATGAGGTCACAAAGAGTTAGACACGACTTAGCAACTGAAAAACAACATAATAGACAGTAGGGTATACAGTATCATTGGGATTCTGTCTCTACTGCCAGTTCTCTATACTTGTTTTCTTTGTTCTTTGAAATAAGCTTCCTCTGGCTGTAGGGGTCATGGCTACCAGCGGCCCTGGAACTGCACCCTCAAAGTTTCCTTCCCTTAGTGCTAGTTCAAAAAATGCTAGTGTGAGACTTGGATTCTGCTTACATCAGATTTTCATCCCATGACAAATCATTGTGTGTTAGGAGGGCAAGGTCATGTAGAAAGATAACAGTTCTCATTAGGAACAATATTAAGATTAATAAGAGACTGTCTTAGTCTTTATGGGCTGCTATAACAGAATACCATAGACTGTGTGACTTATAAACAACAGAATTTACTTCTCACAGTTCTAGAGTCTGAAGCCCAAGGTCAGGGTGCTGGCAGATTCTGTATCTGGTGAGAGCTCACTTCCTGCTTCATAGATGGCCATCTTTTCTGTGTCCTCACATGGCTGAAGGGGTGAAGGAGCTCTCTGGGGTCTCTTTCTTAAGGGCACTAATCCCATTCATGAGGGCTCCACCCTCGTGACCTCATCATCTCCTGACCACCCACTCCACCACCAAATACCTTCATATTGTGGCTTAAGTTTCAACATAGGAATTTGGTGGGGAGGGGATGTAGAATCTCATGGGAAGAGAGGGTAGTGCAGACATGGCCCCCTAGAGGAGTGATCAGTTGGATAGCCATCCCAATTTGTGTCTGTTTGTAATCATTGTTTAATTTACTGATTTAAGCTTATGCTCCTTTCTTTTTCCTATTTGTGTCACACTCAGTTCTCTTTCCCTCGCTTTAGTTGTCATTGCCACTTGTTTATGTTTTTATCACCATCTCAAATTGAATTTAAAAAAATTCCACTTTTGAATGTCATTTCAGAGTCTAGGTTTTATCCCTCTATGAAAGTTACTCTTTTTTAAAAAATAGACTGTGTTGTTTAGAGCAGATTTAGGTTCACAGTAGAAAGTATAGACTTCCCATATATATCTGACCCCACAGTATCTTATT
The DNA here is from genome assembly GCF_019320065.1 of Cervus canadensis. NCBI lineage: Eukaryota > Metazoa > Chordata > Mammalia > Artiodactyla > Cervidae > Cervus > Cervus canadensis. The sequence goes on from NC_057419.1 coordinate 110,152,079, forward strand.
AATTTTTCTTTTGTAGTTTTGTTCCATTATTAATATTTCAGCATTCCTGAAAGATGACTGTATTTAAAGCATTTTGAGCATATTTTGCTTTATTATGCTTCAATCTGCTCTTTTGAGGCTGATGACTCCCAACTCTATATTCCCAGTCTAGGCTTCTTTCCCTCCTCCCTTGTACATCCATTTGTCTGATAGACATCATCTGGTTGTCCTGCTGACCCTTACAACCCAATAGGTCCAGGGATAAGAATCAGTATCTTATCCCCCTCCTGAAAGCCTGCTTCTCTTGTGTTCCCATGTCAATGAGGGTTGTACCATTTACCCAGTTAGTTACTCAAGCCAGAAATCTGGAAATTGACTGTCATAGTCTTTCTTTTCTCATCAGACATATCGAGTTATCGTACTTTGCACATTATACCTCCTAAATTCTACCCTTTTCCCTGCTGTTGTTGCTCCAGTTCAGAAACTCATCATCCCTCACTTGGATGACTGTTCCAGCATGCAAACTCATCTGTTTGCTTCCATTCTTGTCCATATCGAGTCCATTCCCAAAGCCAAAGTGATCCTCCTAAAATGCAAATCTAATTATGCTGCTCTGCTACTTAAAAACCCTTAAGAGTCTCCCCCTTGCATCCAGGAAAAGACCCAAGGTCTTTCCTGGTCTAGATCCTGCTCATCTTTCTAGCACCATTTCTGGTGACTACATCTCTCCACCCCGCAGCAGCATCTTCCTCTAGCTTTCCTGACTGGGACCTCTTGATGTAATACAGACTTGGGTACCAATTCATACTTCACCAGTTGAGCCAAGTTATACTTAAACTCTCTGAGCCTCACTTTATTTGTAAAAGCGGATTTCCTAACTACTTTGCAGGATTGTAATGAAGAGGAACTGTAATAATGTTAGCAAAATACTTGGCATACAGTAAGCATTTGAATGTGGTGCCTTATTACTTATATCAGGCCATATTATTCCAGCCCTTGTGAATTTTCCTTAGGCTCCTCCTTGTCTTTTGCACTCTTTCATTTAACAGTTACTTCTTGACCACCTTCTATGTGCCAGTATTCTAAGAAGTTGGGAAACATGGATGCACCAGAAAAACAGTCTGATCCACTTTATTCCTCTTTAGGCAAGACCTTTTTGACATTCTTAGGTCTAGGATGCTCTGTGTTACCCCTTCCTGTTGTATGTTATTCTAATTCCCTTGTTTCATTTGTCAACTTATCATGCTATAGAGTAAATGATGCTAATGGACTCTAGACTGTCATTTTCTTGCAAGCTGGGTTGAGACTGTACATTATTAATTGGTGAACACTGAATGCTAACAGTGCCTGATAATCATTCACTTAAATATGTGGAGGAAACATGTAGAAGATATTTGGTGAATGTCTCTTGGGTGAAATAAAAATACAAGTCCACAAAATGGTTTTCTTCCATTGTTTACTGCAGGTTTCAGTATTTCAGCTCCCTTTAGGCTTTTAGGGCTATCCTAGAAACCTGCCTCCTGATTCTGTTTTGCAAGGATTAAAAACAATTTAAGTACAAAAACAACCACGTTTAAAATGAAGCTTAAGAATATAATTCTTCATAATGTGGGATTGACTTCAGTGTGAGAAAATTCCAGGCCACAAGCACTGCAAGGATCTGACCTGATGACCTTACATTCATTTCATTTCTATTTTCGTGTTTTAAGATGTTATCAACATCCATTTTTTAAGTTTTATCTTTTCAGTGGTTTTTATGACTTTAGAATTTGTTTTCTTTCATTATATATTTTTTGCCATGTGCTGACTCGAGTGCATGTTTTGACAGTTTTTTTTCTTTTTTCCTGTGCTGTTTTTTCCCTATAGTCTTCATTCCCTGGGAACTTGCACTTGGTTTTGGTCCTTCGTCCCACCAGTTTTCTCCAACGAACTTTCACAGACATTGGATTTCGATTTAGTCAGGAAGATTTCATGCTCAAATTACCGGTAAGAATATATTATTTAAGTGTTTTGACCCTTTCTCATGAAGAATTTGTATCATGTTGTTATTCTACATGTGGTCACAAGCGCATGTAAAAGAAAAAAAATTTAGAATTTGTCTTCCAAAAATGTAAATTCAAAATGCCTTAAAGTCTTCTGCCCCTACTGTTAAAATAAAGGAAAAGATTAGTCAATTTGTAACAAAGCAGTTTGTTTTGAAAAAAGATGTTAAGTCCCATATGTTTTATATGTGTGTGTGTGTGTGTGTGTGTATTTGTGTGTGTGCATAAAATCAGGACATTTTATTTTTAGAGAATAAAATGAATGTGTGTTTTATGTTTTTGACCTCCCATGAACTTACATCCTGAGCAGTTCAGAGTAGCATTTTTTTTCCAGAAGATATTTTTATACACTTTTAGTGTTGGGAATAAGGGTGCTCATAAATTTTGCTACTTTTGCAAAGATTCCCTCATGATAAATTATAATTTACTACAGAAAGCCCTTCCTTTGTCGTGGGCTTAACATTCTTTCAGAAGGTTGACCATGGACAGTGCAAAATTTTTAGGTCAGAGAGAATCAGGTGTTTGGGTTTCTATGGAGATTACTTTCATTTTACAGAGAAATATTTTGTAAATGAAAACTATTATTCCCTGAGGGAAGGTAGTGTATCCATGTGTGTGGGGATGTACAGGAGAGAATTGTTAGAACCATTTATAAAAGATAAATTTCTGCTAAATGAATGCTAAAGTTCATTGTACTGTTGGCTGTGTGGAGGAGTGCCATGAAGGGCAGTTAACGGTATCTTTCTCGCTTATTTGTATAGGTTGTTATGCTGAGCTCAGTTAGTGATTTGCTGACGTACATTGATGACAAGCAGTTAACCACTGAGTTAGGCGGCACCTTGCAGTACTGCCACAGTGAATGGATCACCTTCAGAAATGTATGTCTCTTTTGCCCTTACTGTAGAGCCTGTAGTTCGTGTTAGCTTTGAAATCTAGTTCTAGAAGTTTTTTTTCTTTCCTGGGGAAAACAGATTTCTAGGGTTCCTATTTTTCAAAAACATATAATTCAACATCTTGATTTTCTTGCTTAGGAAATATCTAGAAATGATGAAGAGTCACTGAGGATGGCATTTAAATGAGAGGCCTAGGGAATAAGGAGACCCTACTCTGCCCACCCTCTCCTGTGGCCATGTAGTAACTTGAAGAAACCAAGGGTTTGGGTTCAAATCTTAGCACTGCTAATTTTTATCGATATAACTTTGTGCAAGTTGTAAAAGCTCTCTCAGCCTCAGTTTTTCCAACTATACAGTGGGAAGAATAAGACTCTATCTCATTGGGTTATTGAGAAGATTAAATGAGATTACAGATGCACCATGTTTGATACTGCCTGGCCTATGGCTTGCTCTCAGAAAATGAGAGTCATCTTATTAATCTCATCAGTCTAGTGATTCTCCTGGGGGCAGTTAAATTTGTAGCAAAAATGCCTTCTGTTCTAGAAATGTATGGATAGGCAAGGGCTCTGTGCCTCACTAGGGTGAATTTGTCATATAAGGGTCTTCTAATTCCAGAGGTATGGGAACCCTTCTGAAGGAAATAATGATATTTACTTAAATCAGGATTTTATTTTCCTCATCTTTATTTTCATTCAGCAGTCCTGTTCATGCGTATGAAAGTGAGTCGTCAAAATAAGCAGTATCTTGCCTTTAATAACCTAGAAAGCTAAAAATAAAAGAGCAGACGCCTTCAGTTACATGGTAAACAGAGGGTTTATATGGTCTCTAAATGTTGTCTTTCTTTCTCTAAGTCACTGATTTTGGAAACAAAATGAACAACCAAACCTTACTTGACATTTTAGGGCAGCAGAGCCTTTGGGGTCACAATTTCAAATCTTCTCCAGAACTTGAAATGAATTATTGTGACTAATGTTCCTCTGTCATCTTAGTCCATCAAATGCTAGCATTTGCTCATAAATGATAATAAAGTGGCTTTGATGTTCTCATGTCTCTTCAGAAGTAGTTATTATAAAACAATTGTGCAATTACAAAATTAAATAGAATAAGGAAAACACAAAGTTTTGCCAGATAATAAAACAATTACTCAGTACATGGCATATTTAAGAAATAGTTTTCATCATTGTTTGAGAAATAAGTACAGATGTTTAGATATTCAAGAGGTCTCTTCACCTCACTAAGTTTCTTAGGGGCTTAGATGCAAAGTTAAGGTTCATTGTCAAGGCCAATGCCAACTTTCCTTGCAGAGGAGATGTCATAGTATATGTCTTTGCTGTCATATCTAAATGAAAGTTAATATAGTTGCTGGTCTAGGTTTTGATATGCTGGCCAAGTTACCACAGAATTAAGAGAATCATGCATGGGCTCTTTGCAGGCTATAGAAAATTTTGCCCTCACAGTGAAAGATACAGCTCAGATGTTACAGTCCTTTGGAACTGAACTGGCCGAGTCAGAACTACCAGGTGACATTCCTGCAATAGAAGAAATTCTTGCAATTCGTGCTGAAAGGTACCACCTGTTAAAGGTATGTCTGATAGGGGAGACAAACCAAAATTTTCCATGGTCTTTCTTTTGATAGAGAGGTGTTGAGTGTCTATTTTATACAGATAGCTGGGTAGGGAGACAGAAAGAGATATTTATATGGTGTAAAGCACAATATTAAAAAAAGAGGAGTACAAGAGGAGGATGTCCTGGATATGTTGAATTTAAGTGGCCCTTTTTTTGAAATGGTACCCCTCCCGCTTCCCTCTCCCTGTCCGTAACCACTAGTTCTCTATCTGTTTCTTTTTTCACTAGTTGGTTTTACTTTTTAGATACCACATATAAGTGACATCATATGGTATTTGTCTTTCTCTGTCTGACTTATTTCACTTAGCATAATACCCTCCCAGTCCATCCATGTTGTTGCAAATGGCAAGATTCTATTCTTTTTTAATGGCTGAGTAGTATTCCATTGTGTGTGTGTGTGTGTGTGTATATGTATACCATATCTTCTTTATCCAGTCATCTGTTGATGGATGCTTAGGTTGCTTCCATATTAAATTAGAACTTTCTTCTAGTGAGAGGAAGCTACAAACTGAGCCTTGGCGTACTTCTGCCTATAAAATTGGTGACTGTAAATCTGTCTCAATAGGCAGAGGCTTCTTGGAGATCCTTGCAGCTTTTGGATTCCATGGTACTGAGGTAGTTCTTGATTTTTCAGTGATGAAAGCAAAGGCTGTGCTAGAACTATTCTATTCTGCATCTGCTGCTGTATGCTGCCTTCTACCCAGCTCATTCAGAATAGGTGCCCAGCAGGCTGACACTTCCTGTTTTGCCTTTGTACAGAAGGATATCACAGCTGTAACCAAAGAAGGAAAAATTCTGCTAACAAATCTGGAAGTGCCTGATGCCGAGGGTGCTGTGAGTTCAAGACTTGAAAATCATCAGCAGACTAGTGGTGACTGGCAAACTATTAATAAGTGAGTAGTATTCTTTGGGGTTTAGAGTTACTTATACTTTTGAAAGGGAATTATATATTTTTGCAGCTACCTGTTAACCTGCAAAAGTATTCCTGGACCTCTGGCAATCAAGCTGAGAACTCCTCCCCGTGTTGCTCCATAGAGATTAGTTTGCTCATAGGGGAGATTCTGTGGACATTGATAGTCTCTACCTGGACCAAATGTCATGGGCTGTGACTTTGCCTATAATTCTTAACATCCAAACTAGGGTTATCTACCTACCTGCAACACAAATCATTGGTTTAATGATGATTTTGCTTTGTTAAGATTGCTGACTCAAGTACATGATATGGAAATAGCTTTTGATGGATTTTGGGAGAAACACCAGCTAAAAATGGAGCAGTATCTGCAACTCTGGAAGTTTGAGCAGGATTTTCAAGAGGTCAGTTAAAACTTTTCTTGGGTACAGTTTCTTTCGTTACGTTGGAGATTCTTACTCCTTGATCATCAGAAACACAGTCTCACAAGATGCAGAATGCTCATGTATACCCTCAGAGAGGTGAAAAGGAGGCAAGTGTGAGTGCACTTTGACTTAGAATGAAGAAACAGCTATGAAAATGCCAACACTTATACTTCTCTGGCTCAGACTCATTTCTTATGGGAAAGCTCTTAAGGGGCTAACATAGATGACAGGGGTAAAGTTGCTGTCTCCATTGATGTTTGATATTCAAATGTATTTTAGATATAAAATACTTTCAGACTATGGGTAATCTGCCAAGGGAATAATACTAACTTCCTTCATGACTTTTAAACTACCATCTACCTATGCTGACCATATTTAATATGATCTAACAAAACATTTTTTTCTGATTCAGTGACTTATTTCTATAAAGAGCCTGATGGATGAGATTAAATTGTGTTCAATTATACATTATTTAAAAGGTTATAAGTATATTCTAGTTCTGTCCTTCTGGAAAATCCATCCTATATGGTCAAGAGACATAGCTTCATTTTCCTTTCCCTTTATAGTCAGCCTCCATGCTTCTACCAGTCTCTGTCATAGTATTTTCCCAGGGATCCAAGGAAAAGTCACTTCTCTCTCTTACATGTGGTCAGCCTGTTTCTGCCCATGAGTGGCAGACTTGCCTAGTATTCCATTTGTTCTAGCCAAATCAGTTGCGGGGAGGGGACCCAGGGCTCAGTTATTACCAGCCTTTTCCCTCTGGTGATTCAGATTTTGAAGTGTCAGGCTCTCAGTAAAACTTTTCTTAAAGAAAGAATAGGTCAAATTGCTCTTGGGCCTTCCAGATATTTATGTCTGTCCCTCCTCTCCAACAAAACACATGCAGCAACATTACTTTCCCTGAACAAACCCATTGTGCCTCTACTTATATGTTAATTTGCCTCCAGGTTACATTTCATCCTGTGGTTATAGTCTGTTCTGTGAAGTCATTGTTGCCTCTGATCGTGGGTCCAAATCTCACTGACGCGATCTGTCTCTCATAGTGACATAGGCTCTGATAGGTTCATAGCAGATAGGTTCTGAATATTTAGGCATTTAACTAAATAAAAGCTTATGTGGAAATTTAAACTTGCAAGAAAAAACTTGAATATTCTCAAACTGAGATCCTCTTGAACACTCAGAATAGGAATATTTTCTTGCATAATATTTTCTTGCACAATCACAGTACAGTGGTCATATTTTGTACATTTACGAATAATGTGATACTTTTCTATTATCTGCAATCAGTATTCCAATTTTCTCAATTGACTCGATCATGTCCTTTATATCATTTTCCTGCCTCAGCACAGGATCTAGTCTAGAGGGTCAGGTATTGCATTAAATTGTCATGTGTCTTTAGTCTCCTTTAATCTCTAATGTTTTCATAGCCTTTCTTTGTCTTTTATGATACTGACATTTTGGAAAAATACAGTCGTTTTTAAAATAAAATGTTCACCATTTTGAGTTTGTCTGACATTGTCTCATGATTGGATTAACCTACATATGACCGGCAAGAATACCACATAAGTGATGTGTCCTTTGGAGCGTTTTGGTCACCCTGTCAGGGTGCTGTTGAATTTCTTCATACTACAGTTACTTCCATCCTGCCCTTGCAACTGGTAGGAAATATTGGGTTGGCCAAAGGTTCATTCAGGTTTTCCTGGAAGATGTTACGGAAAAACCCAAATGAACTTTTTGGCCAACCCAATATGTGGGGAGGAAATTTAAGGCCATGCAATTATATTGTTCCTCATCAAAAATTCTTCATCAGTTTATCATTAGTTGATGATTCTTGTTCCAACCAATCTTTACTATGATAGTTGTGAAATGCTGATTTTTCATGTAGATATGTCATGGGGTTGTAGCTGTTTCAGGCCCACCAATAGGAACAAGAGCACAAGTCATTTTGAAGATGCTAGAAAAATGTCTGTCAAGAATGCCCTTTAGTACAGTATTTATCTACTTATTGGGCTTAGGGCTTCCTAGCTTTTAATTCATTAATGTCCTTGACCGTTCTGTTGTTTCCACCTGGCTGTTGTGTCCTTGTGACATGCCCAAACATTTTTATCAGTTCTTTAGTTTTGGGCATAAAGAGATGTTCCAAGCTCATCTTATTCCTATTCTGCCTCAGCCCTGGAATCAGCCAATTTCCTATGAAGCCCCAATTTCTTTTTCTGGAAAATGATATTCAAAACCAAGGTCTGGGTATTAGGTGTGCTCATTGCTACTGAAGGGTCTTTGTTTCTAGAGCCACTCACCATACAGCTAGGGAATATATGTGCATGTATATGCACGTATGTATACCTCTATACATGTCCACATACAAATGCCGTCACATGTACATAGTGATCTTTTATAAATCATCAGTGCACACTGATGTCTAGCAGGTTAAATTTTAACAGATTATATTGATTTCTGTGAATAAGAGAGCTGAAAACATTTTCCATATGTGTGAATTTTCCGTGTCGAGGTTCTTAATAGCATTTACTACAAAGCTTGATTATTAGGTGAAAAGGCTTAATAATTTGCATGCTTTGAAGACTTTTTCTCCTCCCCTATTTTTAGCTTGTGAGTGAAGCTGAATTTATACTAAACCAACAAGCGGAGTTGGCAGATGTAACAGGGACTATAGCTCAAGTGAAACAAAAAATTAAAAAGTTGGAAAACTTGGATGAAAATTCTCAGGTAAGATTATATTTAGATATGCAGTGTATCTAAGGAGTATAATAGTTATATTTTGATGTCTTTTGGTAGTATAAACCCTTATTATGACTAGTCTCTTGTAACAACAGTCTGTAGAATTGGCTCAGCAATATTTGTCTATTCTGTTAAGTGTGGGACCTTGCAGACATCTCATCTAGTTATAACTGTTTCAGGCCCATCCATAGGAACAAGAGCATACATCATTTTGAAAAAGCTAGAAAAATGTCTATCAAGAATGCTATTTGGTATTTGGAAATGATGGAAACCTTAAAAATATAATTCCTTAAATAACCATCATTTGATATATGCAGCTGAATCAAACACAGATTAATATAGATAGGTCTATTTAGCCTTACCAGCTGTGTGGCCCTGGGTAAACTGATTAAGTTTTCTAAGACTCTGTGTCCTTATCTATAAATTGGGGATGTGATGACCTACTTTGCAGAGTGATTATTAGGAATTATTTGGATGCTGTGGATAAAACACTTAGCACAGTACCTAGGATATATGGACATAAAGCATAAGTACTCACGAGAGCCAGCTGTCATTTATTCTGCTGGTCTTAAAGCTTGGACTCAAGACTTTAACACTCAACACAGTCTAGCTTTGCTTTCCTGTCTTGTATGTGAGAGTGAGGCTATTGTTTTTAAGGTGAAAAGGTGAAAGTAGCTCAGTCGTGTCTGACACTCTGCGACCCCATGGACTATACAGTCCGTGGAATTCTCCAGGCCAGAATACTGGAGTGGGCAGCCGTTCCGTTCTCCAGGGGACCTTCCCAACCCAGGGATCAAACCCAGGTCTCCTGAATGACAGGCAGATACTTTACCAGCTGAGCCACCGAGGAAGCCCTTTCAAAGTGTATTCTCAACAAATAAATCGATTTCTCGGTACCATAAGCATCTAAAAACAAAATTGAGAGGCAGTGGTTGTGGTGCCCAGTTCTAGAATTGTACTTGTAGATCTTTGTTATCATGGGGCAACTTCCAGATCTCTTTGGTTTGGAGAAAAAGAGAAGGCAAACTGGCTTTGGAGCTTCGAATTTTTTGTCTGTTTTTGTTTTGTTTTCATTTTGTTGTGTTTTGTTTTGAATAATTTTTAGTTTTAATTGTGGTAAGACACTCAAAATATAATTCACCATCTTAACCATTTTGAAGTGTATGGTTCAACAGTATTGAGTGTATCTGCATTGCTGTGTAACACATCTCCAGATCTTTTTCATCTTGCAAAACAACGTGAATACACTCAACACTGCTTAACTGTACACTTCAAAATGGATAAGATGGTAAATTTTATGTTTCAGTCACAACACTGGGGTGCGGCAGTCAGTAGTTAGAATGGAGAATAAGCTTTGAGTTCCTTTTTGACAGGGAAACCCTGTGGTGGTCTCTTCAATCTGTCAAGTCCTCAAGTAGATGCCAACTAGATCTAACAGGATTTCCATGGCTGAGGTGATATGAAATCCCTTAGCTTTCACTTGGCTGGTTTGCATCTCATTGATTATATTTGGTTCTGTTCTAAATCTGTACCTCCCAGGAGGAGCAAATCTCATCCACCTTCTGGGTGGGCTGGTTAATTTTCTGTTTCTGTGATCAGAAGTGCATGAGCTTCTGATAACACCGCTGCCATAGCTAATGACATTAGGCTTTTCAGGTGGCGCTAGTGGTAAATAACCTGCCTACAATGCAGGAGACATAAGAGACACAGGTTCAGTCCCTGGGTCGGGAAGATCCCCTTGGAGGAGGGCATGGCAACTCACTCCAGTATTCTTGCCTGGAGAATCCCATGGATAGAGGAGCATGGTGGGCTACAGTCCATGGGCTTGCAAAGAGTAGGACACAACTGAAGCAACTTAGCATGCACATGCACGTATAGCTAATGACTCTAACTGGAAGCTTTTTTTCAGCTGGCAGAAGTATGACATCAAACCGTATACTTGGCAATATTTCTCCCTGGCTCAACCAATTTCCTTTTTAATTATGTTTTCTCCCCCTCTATTCAGATGGACATCTTGCAGTTATTATTTTCCTTCTTTCTTAAAATCAGGACCTGTTAGCGAAGGCCCGGTTCGTAATAATACATGGACACAGACTCGCAGCAAGTCACCATTATGCCCTGGATTTGATCTGTCAGAGGTGCAATGAACTACGTTACCTTTCTGATATTTTGGTAAATGAGATCAGAACCAAACGGATACAGCTCAGCAGGACCTTTAAAATGCATAAACTCCTACAGCAGGTAATGTCACGGGACATGGTGCATTTCTGAAAGAGAAATTATATTTTTTTCTACCTGAGTCCTTCTCAGATGCTATAGGGCAAGGGTCTGGCATAGCTTTGTTATTAGATTTGTAAGAAGTCTGAAGAACTGAGTTTGATTATGCCTATTTCATTCATCCACTTTGCAGTATTCACGGCTGGTCCAGGATTGTAAGGATTTTGGCCCCTGTTCTGAATATGGGCATGGTGGTGGTGATGGCTTCCTCTCTATTTTAGGTTTATCTCTGAGGCCTCTGCTCTGGTGACAGTTTGCAATTAGAACACTTTGAAAAACCATGCGGGCATTTTGCTCAAGCCTGACTCTCATTCCACATTTCATAGTTACAGCAATGTAACTATGAACAACAGTGATTAGAAACTGTTCTAACAACAAACAGTGATTAGAAACTGTTCCTCCATGGAATAGAGTCTGACCCCTTTGATGATTAGGCGGTGAAGAGAAGTTTTGATCATGGCAGTGGAATGTAAAATAGGGTATCACATATAGGCATTGGATCTGAACATGAGCATTCTTATCTGTACATCTTCTCTGTCAAGGAAACTTTTTCTTTGTGCTAGGCAATCATCATGCATTTTTATTACACTTGAGATTTTGCAAAGAATTTCATATTTCAGTTATTGATTTTTGGGAAAGAACGTGCAGCTGGTGTTGAGAGAATGGTTAGACTCCTGCTTCAGAATGAATTCCTTGTTATGAAATGAGTGCAGGGCCTCCCATCCTTGGCTGTGCCTCTGAAGTACCTGTGGAGATATAGAGAAGAGACTTCTGGTTGCCAAGGAGGAGGTGGGTCATGGAGGGATGGAGTAGGAGATTGGGGTGAGCAGATACAAACTATTACATGTAGGATGGATAAACAACAAAGTTCTACTCTATAGCACAGGGAACTATATTCAATATCCTGTGATACACCATAATGGAAAAGGACATGAAAAAGAATGTGTATATATACATATGTATAATTGAATCACTTCTCTGTACAGCAGAAATTAGTACAACATTGTAAATCAGCTATAGTTCCAAAAAAAAAAAAAAAAAAAAAAAAAAAGTTAAAAAAGCAAAAACAAGAGAATGGGAAAGACTAGAAATCTCTTCAAGAAATTTAGAGATACCAAGGGAACATTTCATGCAAAGATGGGCACAATAAAGGACAGAAATGGTAGGGACCTAACAGAAGCAGAAAATATTAAGAAGAGGTAGCGAGAATACACAGAAGAACTATACAAAAAAGATCTTCATGACCCACATAACAATGATGGTGTGGTCACTCATCTAGAGCCAGGCATCCTGGAATGTGAAGTCAAGTGGGCGTTAGGAAACATCACTACGAACAAAGCTAGTGGAGGTGATGGAATTCCAGTTGAACTATTTAAAATCCTAATGCTGTAAAAGTGCTGCACTCAATATGCCTGCAAATTTGGAAAACTCAGCAGTGGCCATGGGACTGGAAAAGGTCAGTTTTCATTCCCAAAGAAATCCAGTGCCAAAGAATGTTCAAACTACTGCACGATCTCACTCATCTCACACACTAGCAAAGTAATGCTCAAAATTCTCCAAGCTGGGCTTCAACAGTACATGAACCGAGAATTTCCAAATGTTCAAGCTGGATTTAGAAAAGGCAGAGGAATTCGAGATCAAATTGCCAACATCGTTGGATCATAGAAAAAGCAAGAAAATTCCAGAAAAACATCTACTTCTGCTTCATTGACTATGCAAAAGCCTTTGACCCTGTGGATCACAACAAACTGGAAAATTCTTAAAGAGATGGGAATACCAGGCTCCTGAGAAATCTGTATACAGGTCAAAAGGCAACAGTTAGAACCAGACATGGAGCAATGGCCTGGTTCCAAATTGGGGAAGGAGTATGTCAAGGCTGTATATTGTCATCATGCTTATTTAACTTATATGCAGAGCACATCATGTGAAATACTGGACTGGATGAAGCACAAGCTGGAATCAAGATTGCAGGCAAAAATATCAATAACTTCAGATATGCAGATGACACCACCCTTATGGTGGAAAGCAAAGAAGAACTAAAGAGCCTCTTGATGAAAGTGAAAGAGGAGAGTGAAAAAGCTGGCTTAAAACTCAACATTCGAAAAACAAAGATCGTGGCATCCGGTCCCATCACTTCATGGCAAATATATGGGGAAACAATGGAAACAGTGACAGACTATTTTCTTGGGCTTCAAAATCACTGCAGATGGTGACTGCAGCCATGAAATTAAAAGACACTTGCTCCTTGGGAGAAAAGTTATGACAAAACTAGACAGCATATTAAAAAGCGGAGATAATCCTTTACCCTGAAAGGTCCATCTTGGCAAAGCTATGGTTTTTGCAGTAGTCATGTATGGATGTGAGAGTTGGACCATAAAGAAAGTTAAGCACTGAAGAACTGATGCTTTTTTTGGTTTTCATTTATTTTTATTAGTTGGAGGCTAATTACTTTACAATATTGTAGTGGTTTTCATCATACATTGACATGAATCAACCATGGATTTACAAGTATTCCGCATCCCAATCCCCCTTCCCACCTCCCTCTCCACTTGATTCCTCTAGGTCTTCCCAGTGCACCAGGCCTGAGTACTCGTCTCATGCATCCAGCCTGGGCTGGTGATCTGTTTCACCCTAGATAATATACATGTTTCAATGCTTGTTTCAAAAGAATTGATGCTTTTGAACTGTGGTGTTGGGGAAGACTCTTGAGAGTCCCTTGGACTGCAAGGAGATCAAATCAGTCAATCCTAAAGGAAATCAGTCCTGAATATTCATTGGAAGGATTGATGCTGAAGCTGAAACTCCAATACTTCAGCCACCTAATGCGAAGTGCTGACTCATTGGAAAAGACCCTGATGCTGGGAAAGACTGAAGACAGAGGAGAAGGAGATGACAGAGGATGAGATGGGTGGATGTCTTCACCAACTCAATGGACATGAGTTTGAGTAAGCTCCAGGAGTTGGTGATGGACAGGGAAGCCTGGCATGCTGTAGTCCACAAGGTTGCAAAGAGGCAGACACAACTGAGCGACTGAAACAAACTGAACTGAATTTCCTTTTTGAGCTTTTAATTATTTTTAATTAAAAACATTTTTTTTTGGCTGAATGGCATGTGGCATGTTAGTTCTTCCACCAGGGATTGAACCTATGCACCCTGCAGTGGGAGTACAAAATCTTAACCACTGGATCACCAGGGAAGTCCCATGACTGCATTACTTTTAAACTCTTTTCACCTACTAGCAGCTTTCACATATATTTTCTTGTGCATCCTTAGAGAAACGCCCAAAGCTGTCATAGGATATTGGGCCTATATCAAGAATAGTCTACCCCGAACATCTTTCCTTCCTGCTGCAGTGACCACCAGAAGATGCCCTGTTAGACACAGATCTGGCTTTCCCACTCAGTTTGAGGATAAAGTGATAAAGGAAGGATATGGGTCTACCTGGGGAATGGGGAGCAGTAGAAGCTGGGTAGAGAGCTTAGGTTAGTTCAGCACCACCCCCTTGCAGCTGCCATCAAACTCTCTCTCCACATTATAGATAAGAGCATCTGTGATGCTATTTGCTGCTAAAATGTCTCATTGACTCTAAAGTTTAGAATAGTATCTAAATCCATGTTTAGCCTCAGATCTTAGGGGCATGCTGCAGAAGATCAGAAACATGGCCTTGGCAATAACCAAGTGACTTTAGAAGCAACGAAGCCTAACTCTTGCTGCCTCAAATCATCTAGGAGGGCCAGAAGGGTACATTATCCATCAGTGTCTCTGAGGAGCCTTTTACTGAGTTAGAGAAAAAGTTCATTCCAGTTTTTCCATACCATCTTACAGAAAAACCCAAATGAACTTTTTGACCAACCCAGTATAACATGGTGAACTATAGAATGTCCTGCAGGCTAAAACATAACAAACTACTGTGACAGCGCTTAACTTAGTAGCTTTCTTGTGCTCAACACGCCCTCTTTTCTAGCTGTTATTCCCTTTCAGCCAATAAAGGGTAAATCACCTTATTCAGTGACTGACTTATTTCATGACTGCTTGATAAATTTCTTCTTCAAGTTGTTTTGGTTGAGACCTTCTGGTTTTGTAACCATATGAAATAATGCCTTAATCTGTTCCCTATTATTTTCCTAAATTTCTTCTAGTTCTATATTAAAGTCTAAATTAATTTTGCATCTGTCTGAGACTGAGAAATGTAATAGGATTTGTAATGACCCCCATTTCAGAAAATATTTCATAGATTACTTATGCAACCTGCAGGTTCAAATGCAGACCATCCAACTCAAGCTTGAAAACATCCGAAGTATATTTGAGAACCAACAGGCCGGTTTCAGAAACCTGACAGATAAGCATGTGAGGCCGATTCCGTTCGTCGTACCTGCTTCTGACAATTTGGTCAGATCTAGAGCACCATTTTTTTCACCTACAGAAGGTAGAATATCTTACATTCCCCTTTCTCTCTCTCTTCTTCTTGCTGTTGTTTACTTTGTTACTTTTAATGTAAATACTGAACTCATTCTTCAATCCTGAGAAATAGGAATTGTGTTTTTTAAGCATCCTTGGTCATGTGCAAATTGTATTGCAGAAGGCAGGAGTCATGATAGAGATTATCATATGATAATTAAGCAGAGTAGTAATATAGTATATATAGTATAGGATGATGAAAATCTGGGCTGAATTTCCCAATTTTGCAGTGAATATGAACTTTATACTAGCATCAAACTCACAAACAATTCACCCTTTTCTTCAGCAGGTGCAAGGAAGCATATAAAACTAATATATACATACATGCATTTACCACTTATAGGGATAAATTATTATTTGGTTCTTATAGGATTCTAATAAGTGAATGGCTTAGATAATCAAATAGATTGCCTTTTCTAAACAGGTACAGGTAAATCAAATAATTTTGCTAGTAATTAACTGTTATGGAGTTCATTTACTTGTTTTAATCTTTGTAGACTATTTTAAACATGTAATACTTATTTCTATTTTCTAAGTTCTGTGGGATAAAATAATTATACTCTCTGTGGTATTGAGCTATTCTGGAAATAAGATGACTATTGCTCCAAGGTTTTCCTTGAGCTGCCTCTGGGGCCCCTTAGGGGAAAGTAGTTTGGTCTTTGGGGCCCTAAGTTAGTTAAGTTTGTGAAGGTGGGCCTAAATTCCATCTCTTTGATCTGAGTAAATCAGAGACTTCATTAATATATGGGAACTGCTTTGAAAATCAGAGAAGGCCTGAGCCAGGCATAATGAATATAAAAATCCAGCTCAGCTCCAGCAGAGATCAGGTTAAAACCAAGTGATGAAAGCAGGTAACTAGGCTAAGATTATAAAAGTCATATAGTTAATGGTTATTAAATATAAAAATATACTCACAAATAAAACTGTAAGCATTGCCCATAAATGAATAATACTAAGAAGATACTAGGAAAAAAGAATAAGAATAAAAACCAATAGGGGATCAAAACCAACAGCTATGAGAATAAAAATAGAATAGGTTGATATTCCTAAGCAGAAAGCAGAGCTCAGTTATATTTCTGGCTCCATTCATGGGGTGTGTGACCAGGGACAGTTCACTTAACCTCTTTTGTTGATTTTGCCTTGTTTTGTTTGTCTATAAAATAGGAATAATAATGCCTATTGATTTCAAAGTGAAATACCTACTGAAGACAAAGTTAAAAAAATTTAGAATATTTAAAAATACTCAATAAACTAGACTATTCCTTCCCTCTGATGAAGGCCTCTTGCTTTATGGTTCTCTAAAAGCTCAACTCCTCTGAAGGGTTGAGGAACAGAGCTCTGAAAAGACTGCCCAAGACCAGTTCAAGGCCTTAGTCACTAAAAGTTCATTTTGTTTTGTGTTGTTTCATTCTTTTTCTTTCCGATATTCTTATTTAATGGCATTACACTTTCTTTCTGCAGTGGGAGTTGGATATTCTTTCTTTCAAGCATGTAAACTTTTTTCAAAAGGTACCCATCTTTATTACTTTTTGTCAGTACATTTTCTGAATTTGTGTACATGTGAAAAATCAGTTTGGCACCTAAAACCAGCAGCAGTTCCTTCTCACATTCTGCTTAAGGTTAACTTTTTCATTTGTTTCATAATAAGCATCCATTAGTCTCTCAGTATTAAACTTATATTGGAAAATAACTATATAAAAAGTGGATTATTCTTTTTTATCAGATGACCACTTGTAAGACAAAAACAAGAAAAACAATTGACTTTTAACTTAAATTTGTTAAAATAAATTTGCTTTCATTTTAGAGACTGTGTCACCCACAGTAAGCCTATTTGTTGGGAGTAGCTTGGATTTGCCTAAGGTATTTATGAGGAGTACGGCAGCCTACTGAATAAATGACATGGATGGATTATGTCAGTTATCCATCATGGTTCCTAAATTAAATTAGAGCATCATTTATGCTACAAACACTGTTCATTTTACCTACTTGGTCTGTGAGTAATGGAAATTATAACAATCAGGTCCAAATAATTCTTCAAGACTTTTCATTGCTAAGTCAAATATATAAGATTTGGTCAAAAAATATGGGATTTGGTCAAATAAACACAGAAATGTTCATTTTTTTTTTTATAAAATAAGTCAAACTGTTTTTTTGTTGTTGTTGTTTTTGTTTATCTTTGTTAATTTGCATCAAGTAGAATCTTGTATCTAGCACTGTGTCTGGCACCTAGAAAAATGTAATAAATATTTTGCTGAATTAATATTTCATATAGAGGGAAGTTATGGAAGAACATCGTGTGTGAGAGGTAAAATGGTTTGAGCTTCTAAACCTGTAGCTCTAGTCTAGATCTTTCTCCTAGACTTCAGAGTCTGTATTTATAATTTGCCTCCTTGAATTTCCTATTGGCAGCTCAATCTCAGCATACCCCAAAAGGATGCTATTTTTTCTGCTCCTCTTTCTCACTCATCCCCACCTCTAATCAGTCAAAAATCCACTTCTTCAAATCCGCCCTGCTAGCCCTCACTGCCACTTTCCTAATCCAAGCTAACACCCATCTGTTGCCTTGACAACTATAGCAGTCTCCCAGTTTCCCACTTTCCCTTCTTAAATGCCCCTAGCTGTCTTGCCCTTTGGACTTTACAGCTAGTGTTCTCTTCTCTTCCTTAAGGTAAGTTCTTCCTTCCTGCCTCTCCTCCTCTCCTGCACCCCAGTTTGGTCAGGTGTTATACTATGGGATAACAAGCCCCTCTTCATGTCTTCCTAGCTTTAGCATAATTGCCTGTTTTGTGTTTCTTTTGCTAGAATGTAAGCTCAGTTCATGTTTGTAGCTCCAGTACCAGACACAGAGCTTAGCAGACAGTATAGGTGCTCAAGAACTATATATATATACACAGACATATACATATGTGTATACACACACACACACACACACACACACACACACACATATATATATTTGTAGTCACATGGGTAAAAGAATGAAGATATCTATTGGGTTGGCCAAAAAGGTTGAACCAACCCAATACCTTGCTTTTCAGAAAAAGATACACTCCTCATAAATTTTGTATGCATTCCTTTTTCATCTCTTAATGTATTTGCAAAGAATTAATTAGTAAAAGTTAGTTTGTAAAGCTCCCTAAGTTTCCTTTATAAGTAAACTTTGGATCTCTGGATATCAAGTTTCTTTAAAGTGATGGACATCAATATTTATTGAGAAACTAATTTTATATGGTAATTGCCACTAAATCTAATTTATGTTTATCCATTTACATATATATTATATAAAGGTAAAAATTCCTGTATAGAATATATTTTAAGTAAATGGAGAGAAGGATACAGTTTAGAGAACTCATTAATAGCAGAGTCTTTCCCTGAGTGGACCTTGCAATGGCTCCCAGTAGAGGCAGAAAGGACAAGAAATCTGTTCCTTCCATGGTGAGAAGTGATGCACACAGCCCATGTGGGTGGGGTTCTTTTCAGCAGCCCTGAGACTTAGGAACTTAAATGGCCTAGTCTTTGACTGGACCATGCCCTGGGCTCTGGAGGAGCATCTGGACTCCTTGCTTGATAATACAGGGGCTCACCTTTTGTAAATGAAACAGAAAGATTAAACAGAAAGAAAAAGAAAGATTACACAGGAAGAACAGAAAGATGGAAGCTTGGAATTTTGATAAAGTTGGGTTTTTTTTGTTTTATTTGGTTTTGTTTTAGCATTTTAATGTGCTTTAGAAATGTTGTTTTATAGACAGTGGTTAGAAACACGAGATCTGACAGTAGATTATACAGATTTGTGTACCACTTCTGCTTCTTGGACATCTTATGCTTAACCTATAAAATGGGGAGAGAAGTAGTACTTATCTTCAAGGGTCAATTTGAGAGGTAAAAAACCAAATGCACATGTAGAGCTTAGAATAGTGTCCAGCATGTAGTAAGTGCCAAATAAATGTCAGATGCTGTGATTATTAGTTAAATTGAGATTTTATTCTGAAACTGTTTTTGATTCAGTTAATCAGTGAGCTACAGTCTGATTAAATGCCTATGTATTGTGATCACTAAATCTGCTAATAATCATGGGTACTAACACCTAGCTTCATGCTTGCTCAGCAGTCCAGCGAATGTTCAGTGAATAAGAGAATGGGTGAATACATGGCAAAATCATGCTCTATGAGAAGTTGAAATCATGTAGATAAGTCTAACCAATCATCTGTTTTATATAGTGTGATTTTAAAATACTAATATAAACATGTTGGCACATTAATCTGTTTTTAATATAAATGCACATATTTTTATGAAAGTATTGATTTTAATTTTTGTTTGAAATTCTTCTCTCATATTTCTCTATCAGGGAAGAAGACTTGGAGACAAAATCAGAGCAACACAAAAGTAAATATCATTAATTAATTCAACATTGGCTTTATTGCTGTAGTTGCAGAAGCGGGATGGGGCTAAAACCATATTTTTCATTCACTGAACCAATATTGTGCATTTGAAAGCCTATTTTATCTAGAAGAAAAAGCTGCTGCTGTGTTGTGTCTAATTACAGTACTGGCGTAGCCCCAGTTGTATGAGCAGTTTCTCAAGTCTTGGCTCCAGTTCAGAATAAATGCTGTAGAACATCTCATATAAGTTCTAGTTTCTCTTTCCTGCCCGCACCTCAATTCAGTTGAATAAGTGCTGCACCTTTTTACAAAAGGAAATTCCTTTCATAAGTGATTCCAGTCCTGCAAGTAGAAAGCATGGACAAAGGACAGGTTCTAATGGACCATCTGCTAGGCTCAAAAAACACACCTATTCTTTTCTTGGTAGATTCAAGGTTCCTTCTGAGTTATTCATGACAATCTGGTATCTGCAGAGAGTAGCCGCCTCATAACTGCAGCATCTTACATTTTCTTTGTATGTTCTTGATGGTAAATGAGGCCAAAAATGTATCTCCCAGACGCAGGATAGCATATGATACAGATTGTGTGGCTAGAATGCCTGACTTAAGTCCCGCTCCATCACTTACTGGCTGCATAACCTTGGGCAAGTTCTCTGGAAGTCAGTTTCCTTATCTATAAAATGGAGGTAATAAGAGAACACCCTCATTATGGAATTAGTGTAACTAAGATAAAATAATCTAGTATTTATGAAGTACTTTGAGTATTGTGTGGTGCATGGTAATGCTCTAAGTGTTTTATGTAGTTGTTAGCAGGCTAGCAAATGACCCATACTGACACACCATGTCTGGTTATCATGTTCTACAGCCAGAGTTTCTGGTTTCAAGAAGGAAACAGGCTGAATGCCAAATTCCTTAGTCTGCCAGAACTTTGGTTCTGGTTTCAAGTCATGCCCACCTTAATAGCTATGTGGATTTATTCATTTGCATATCCTGAGGGTAAAAATAGAAGGCTGTGATTCTGTACATTTCCTTGGTGAGATATCTAGCTAGTCAATCCAGTTCCCAAATGCACATATACTTCCAAGTCAAGTCAATTTGCACAGTCCTTAGGCATTTAAAATTTGATGGTTCAAAACTTTTTAGCCTTGTATTTCAGAACCCTGTTAGGAGCGGATGGCACATACCTATCTGAGAAGTATAGTATGCAGTATTTTCAGTCTTAATTATAGTAGTTAAAATGATAACACTTGGTAGATGGAGCATACAGAAATCAAAGTACACTTGTAAAGAGGGAATATGAGGGACTTCCCTGGTGGTCCAGTGGTTAAGACTGTGCTTCCAGTGCAGGGAGTGTGGGTTTGATCCCTGGTTAGGGATCTAAGATCCCACATGCCTCACAGCCAAAAAAAGAAACAAAGCATAAGACATAAGCAATATTGTAACAAATTCAGGAAAGACCTTAAAAAATGGTCCACAAAAAAAAATCCAAAAAAAGAGGGAATGTAATAATGGTGGCTGACCATGGGTTTGGCAGTTTTATCACTTACTAGGTGACCTTGGCCCTTTGTGAAAGCTCTCTGAAACTTGGTTTTCCCATCTGTAAGATGGATATGGGGATTGGGGATCAGTGTGCCATCACTTGCTAAATTGATGTGAGGATTAGATATGATGATGGTGTGTTAAGCACCTAGGACAGTGCCTGCTCAATATATACAATAGAAATCAGTGGATGAATGTTTGCTCCTTTCCACATGTATCAGTAATAAGTAGGTCATGTTGTGTGGAGATGCTGTTCAGCTGATAGACTCTGTACTTCATTTTTGGTTGTTGTTGTGAAGTAACGCTGCATTTAATTGGTTAGGTTTTCTGCAAGCTCAGCTGGCCAGTATGGCCAAGATCCCTGGAATATAGTTTCGAAGAGCAGATAGCCATCACAGTTCTCAGTGGGGCAGTCCAGGTCCTGTTGAGTCTGCAAAATAAGGCGGGGAAGTCTCTGACACATGACAGAGAGCAGAGAAAGATGAACAAGACACAGCCATTTCAAGACACGATAGACAGTTCTGCACATCTTATTGGCCCTGGATGTGCAGGGCCCTGAATTTGCATTAGGTTTTATCATCTCATTCATGTTCATGATGATGCCACTGAGTGATTAGGAAAAGGGTCTGATATTGTGTGTCCTTGCTTAAAGAATTCAAGGATTCATGTAATATTTGCTAGCCAGGTTTCCATCAAAAATCAGTAAGGTTAAAAAGCCAGGTTGTTTCTTCAGTAAATAAACTTTAGTTATCTGGCAGTCAACTTCTTTTTTTCCCTTTGGGTCCAGATCTTAGTTCCCCAACCAGGAATGGAACCCATGCTCTCTGCAGTAGAAGTGCAGAGTCTTAACTGCTGACCCATCAGGGAAGTCCCAGGACAATCAACTTTTTATGAACTAACCTCATTTCCCCAAAGTGCTACA
This sequence comes from Cervus canadensis, assembly GCF_019320065.1. Taxonomy (NCBI): domain Eukaryota; kingdom Metazoa; phylum Chordata; class Mammalia; order Artiodactyla; family Cervidae; genus Cervus; species Cervus canadensis. The sequence goes on from NC_057419.1 coordinate 110,174,264, forward strand.
GAAATGAAACATTATTTAACATATAAAGTAAATTGTAATGAATATCTTAAATCTGTCCTCTTAGGCAACTAAAATAATTTTTAACTAGTATATATCAAAGTTATTTCTGAGAAAAATCTTAATCATAGTGTTACTTTTTAGTTTATCTATATAGTTAGAACATAGAAAGAAGAAAACTTAATTTGGGATACATTTCCATGAAGAAGAACTATACCTACATAGATGCTAATTTCACTTTTCTTCTCATTTCAGACTGAAGCAGTATATGATTGTCAGGAGAAGAGAAGTTCTGTTCAGTCCTCCAGTTTGGACAATGACAATAGCTTGGATATTTTAAAGAAGTATCTTTTATTTATTAACATATACCCATATACACATCTACCAGTAGGAGGCTCTGATTCAGTATTCAAAGCAGATGTACTTAGAATATTGAGTTCCCAGAATATGGTTCTTCTGAGTGTGATCAAATGTGCACTAGAGAAGGTGTCCAAAGTCCTGGCCAACCTATACCTATACTGTGTTTATGTGACTTGAAAATTAACTAGATCTTTTCAGATTCGAGTCTCCTCTTTTATGAAAGAGGTGAGAGTGAATGGGTCAGTGTTTCAAAAACTACAGATTATGTAGATATACAATGTGATTTTATAGGTACTAATAAAAATTATTTCATTCACTTTTATATTATTATGTTAACATTCCATACATATGAATAGTCACCTTTTAAATTTTATATCACAGAGTTTTGAGTAAGTAACCAGTAGTTTGCAGCAAGTAACAAATAGTTTGAAACATAGTTATATACAAAGATTGTTGAATGTTAGTTAAATTTATAAAGGTATAAAAATTAAATTAAAAAGAGGCCAAGGATAAAAGTTAGGGACTTCCCTAGTGGTCCAGAAGTTAAGATTCTAAGCTTCCACTGCAGCAGGTATGACTTCAATCCCTAGTCAGGGAATGAAGTTCCTTCATGCTGTGTGGTGCGGCCAAAACACAAAAAACAAAGAAAAAGAAGTTAAATTAAATGTATAACATTGAGGAGTGAGGAAATAAATTTTAAATACAATGTCAATTAGAAATCACATTGGAAGGAAAATGTATTTTATTTTATTTTAAAGAGACAGTAAACAAAGTTACTGTGGAAAGTTAAGTATGATCTTTATTTGGGAAAATCAGTATTATAAATTCATATCATGTCTTGAAAAGCTTCAGAACATTACTGAGGAAAAAGGAAAAATTGTGTCTAAAATGCTAATATGATTTTTTTCTGAGAGGGAGAGAGGGAGAACAATAGCACAGAAATTGTGCTGTCCGAGAAAGTATTCCCCAGGTTTTTGGGAATAGATTTTGTGAGTTTTTAGTAAATGATTCTTAAGTTTAGTGAGTTGGAAATAAAATTAGTTTTGTTTTTTTGTCCTCATTTAAAAATGACTCCTGAGCCCCACTCCTCTTTTTTTTTTTAAATACATTTTAAAGAGTCTTGTGGGTAGTACTTATTCTAGAAACCATAGAATTAATTTTATATTTTTATGATAAAACCAAACCATGGGTAGTTCCTCTGCACTGCTAATTTTCATCTTAGACAGTTTATCATGATAATAAATGAAATGTTTCAATACAATTCTAAAGTCATAAAATAACTGACAAATATGGTCCTTTCATTTTAGCCATGTCCTAAATGAGCTGATACAGACTGAGAGGGCATATGTTAGGGAACTGTTTACTGTTTTGTTGGTAAGTGACTCAGATTGTATTTACCTTTTTAAAAAATTAATTAATTTATTTTAATTGGAGGCTAATTACTTTACAATATTGTAGTGGTTTTTGCCATTCATTGACATGAATCAGCCATGGATGTACATGTGTTCCCCATCATGAAACCCCCCTCCCACCTCCCTCCCCATCCCATCCCTCAGGGTCATCCCAGTGCACCAGCTCTGAGCGCCCTGTCTCATGCATCGAACCTGGACTGGCGATCTATTTCACACATGATAATATACATGCTTCAATGCCATTCCCTCAAATCATCCCACCCTCGCCTTCTCCCACAGTCCAAAAGACTGTTCTTTATATCTGTGTCTCTTTTGCTGTCTCGCATACAGGGTTATCATTACCATCTTTCTAAATTCCATATATATGCGTTAGTATACTGTATTGATGTTTTTCTTTCTGACTTACTTCATTCACTCTGTATAATAGGCTCCAGTTTCATCTACCTCATTAGAACTGATTCAAATGCATTCTTTTTCTGGAATTCATTAGGAAGTGCTTTGGGCAGACTTCTCTTTTTGTCTCCTTCCTTGATTGTTTGTTAAATGTGTGCATTCTGGTTCTCCCTCTGCAGTGAGGATTGTGGCTTCAGAATTCATTACAGAAGAGATAAGCTGTTCTGTTAGGAATACAGTGGATTGTTGTAATTATTCCCTGGGTGCTATTTAGAGATCATGATATAAAGCCCTGAGTATGGGAGAAAAGCATTCACTTGTTACAAATGTCATATCAGTAATATTAATTTGGTCTGGCAAAACTCAAACACTTATTCCCTATTTAAGGAGAAGTTAATAACCTGTAATATCATCTTTCATACCTGGTTTCTATTTTGTTTCCTGTTAGCTACCCTGAAGGCCAAAAAGTTATCCCTTTCTTCTACCCATTGAGTAGAAAACCTGGACTTCCTTGTCCTGCTATTTAAAATAATAATAATAGTGGATAACTTGGGGGGAACTAGAAGATATGAATATTAAAATTACAAACAACTTTACCCTCTAATCCCATATACTTTCTGCTGTACTTGTATCTTTGGTGGCCCAATCAAATGTTGATGTGACTATTTTTTAAATGAATAAATGTATTTATTTTGGGTAGGGCTATAGAGCGGAGATGGATAATCCAGAGATGTTTGTTCTTATGCCACCGCTCCTGAGAAGTAAAAGGGATGTTCTCTTTGGAAACATGGCAGAAATATATGAATTCCATAACAAGTATGTAATTGCTGAATTGAATTTTCTTTTTTGTGATTATTATTTAAAAGGTTGTTGACCAATGTAGCATATTTCACATAAAATTGTGTTTTTTTCTTTGAAATTTTTACAGCATTTTCATGAGCAGTCTGGAAAGTTGTGTTGATGCTCCAGAAAGAGTGGGACCTTGTTTCCTGGAAAGGGTTAGTTCAATGATTATTTCAAAATATATAAATATATAGGCCACCAACATAGCATGTCATTTTCCAGATTTGGAGACAAGGTAGGCATTATTTTTGATGTCCTTTTATTTTTGCAGGCGACACATCACTCCAGCAAGTATTTAATGCTAAATCAAGTTTTGTTACATGAATGGGGTATTGGAGCATGCAAATGGCTATTGTATTCTGTGGCATCAAATGCTATAGTGGCTCAGCTTGTGACCTCTGACCCTTGGGTGATCCCAGGAGTCCAGGGACCATCCTGGCTGTGAAGATGAAAGAGTTGGAATCATCTTGGCACACCATTCTTGGCTTGGTTAATTTTTAGCCTGAGAGATGCCCTGATATTCCCCTCTAGTACATGTGAAGTCTTTAAATCAAATATAGTCTGGCTTTCAGACACTGAGGCATCTATCACAGGAACTTTGCAAAACAGGGAGCTGTGTGTTCTTTTTATTCTACAATATCTTTCAAGAGGCTCATGTCTCTGTGTCCCACGGGTATACTTAGTATAATTGACTTCCCAGGCTCTGTAATCACACTCTCCTCCATTAGAGTTTTCTCTCTCAATGTTCTCTGCTTATCTAGTTCTTGCACTTCCTGAAAGATCAGTTTTGTTTTGACTTGAGAGTCAGTTTGATAGAGGTGATCACTGAAAGCCTCCAAGGAGATATCTTATCTCAGGAAGCGTTTATGGAGTGAGAAGATAGTAAGGATAAGGCAGGACCTTTCTCAACATATCCTAACATTTTAAGACATTTAAACCATGGCCACCTGATGTGAAAAGCTGACTCATTTGAAAAGACCCTGATGCTGGGAAAGATTGAAGGTAGGAAGAGAAGGGGATGACAGAGGATGAGATGGTTGGATGGCATCACCGACTCAATGGACATGAGTTTGAGTAAACTCCAGGAGTTGGTGATGGACAGGGAGGCCTGGTGTGCTGCAGTTAATAGGGTCACAAAGAGTCGGACACAACTGAGCGACTGAACTGAACTGAACTGAAACCATGGCCAGATTCTTCCCTAATTCTTCCCTAATTCCCTAAGTGACAGCAGCTCCTCTTGCCTTTGAACTTCTATGGTACTTAATGTCTGTGCTACTCATTGGGAATTTTACATGTACTATGCATGTTTACACATGAATTTCATGAATTCTTTCTCCAACTAGATGGAAAACTGATTGAGGCAGGGTCCATATCCTGTATATTTTTGTATCTCTAGTAAGGTCAGCAGAGTTCTTGGCAACCAGTAGTTTAATAAATGCCTGTTGATTTCTTCATTCATTCAGTAGTCATCAACTATTCAGTACCTAGTTTGAGCCAAGCACTGAACTAGGCAATGTGAAATACCAAGACTATTCACATAGGAAAAGAGGGATTCCACTGTGTACAGTGTCAGTTGTGCTATATTAAAGTTGTATGAAGGGTCTTATAGGAGCCAAGAAGAAGTGCATCTGATACTGACTGGAGGTATAAATGATGGCTGTATAGAAGAGATGACTCGTGAGATGAGTGTTAATGACTGAGTAGGAGGTAGCCCATTAGATGAGGGTCAAAGGAACAGGGAGAGAGAAGAGGGTGAGCAGATATTGCACAGGGTTCTGATACAATGATGATGGTTCAATGAGGACCCAGGGACCTCGGGAGTTACTATAAGTTCATTCACTAAGGAACGGAGTGACTGAGAGCAAAGAAAGAGTGTATCTCTTGGTACCCAGTTAGCTTGTAGTAATCAAAAAAGTAGTCTGTTTTCATAGTTCATTCAGAGAAGGCTTTTTTCCCTCTAACTCTCAAACTTGGTAAGTGGAAGTTATGAAATTACTTGGATAATTATGTGTCCCTCTCCCCGGTTTGCTGGGCATGCTGGTCTTGGAATATAAAGAAGGCTTCTGACCTGGCCCTTTAAGCCACATTCCCTGTGATGCTTGGCCACACTGACTCTTGCACAGCCTTTCTTGATAAGAAAAGGACATATTTACAAATCGCTAATACATTTGCATTTTCTTTTTATCACAGAAAGATGATTTTCAAATGTATGCCAAGTATTGTCAGAATAAGCCCAGGTCAGAGGCAATTTGGAAGAAGTATTCAGAATGCGCCTTTTTCCAGGTATAGTAATTGTTCAAGTATTGGATAAAGTCTCTGTGGAAGATACTGGGATATTCCTTATTTATAAATTCATTTTCTGCTTTCAGTAAGTTTTATATGTGTGTGTGTATGTGTGTGTGTTAGTCACTCAGTCATGTCTGACTCTGCAACCTTATAGACTATAGCCCAACAGACTCCTCTGTCCATGGGATTCTCCAGGCAAGAATACTGGAGTGGGTAGCCATTCTCTTCTCCAGGGGATCTTCCCGACCCAGGGATCAAACCTGGATCTCCTGCATTGCAGGAAGATTCTTTACCATCTGAGGAAGCCTTTTATATATATATATATATAAAAGTGCGGTTTGACCCTCCCCAAAATATACATATATGTATACCAACATATTTGCCACTCCTCAGAGGCAACTACTTTCTGCTTTTTTAGCTGTTTATTTCATTATTTACCTCCATATCTCCAAATATCATACTTATATTGCTGCTTCCCACGATAGAAGATGAGCATTTAGCTTTCTTTCACTGTTCTTGCCTCCCTGGAGAATTTCTGTTGTCTTCACATTGGTTATGGCCTAATAATATTCCATAGTATGGATATTCCACACTTTATTTACCCATTCATCGCCTGATAGACATTTGAGTTGTCTCTACCTTTTGTGTGGGCTTCCCTTGTGGCTCAGCTGGTAAAGAAGCCACCTGCAATGCAGGAGACCTGGGTTTGATTCCTGGGTTGGAAAGATCCCCTGGAAAAGGGAAAGGCTACCCACTCCAGTATTCTGGCCTGGAGAATTCCATGGACTGTATAGTCCATGGGGTCACAAAGAGTCAGACATGACGGAGCAACTTTCACTTCACTTCACCTTTTGTGTACAAGCTTTTGTGTCAACATTATTTTCTTTTCTCTTTTCCATGGACCTGGGTATGAAATTGCTAGGTCAATTTTGTTTTACTTTTTGAAGAACCGTTAGATTGTTTACCAAAGTTGCTGCACCATTTTATATTCCTACCAGCAGTGTATGAGGGGCCTAATTGCTCCACACCCCCACCAACAGTGGTTTGTATCTAATTACTTCTTAAACAAACATTTTTTTATGTTCTTATATTTGTATTTGTATTTTTAAAATAAATTTATTTATTTTAATTGAAGGCCAATTACTTTACAATATTGTAGTGATTTTGCCATACACTGACATGAATCCGCCACCGGTGTACATGTGTTCCCTATCCTGAACCACTGCCCCACCTCCCTCCCAATCCCATCTCTCTGGGTCATCCCATTGCACCAACCCCGAGCACCCTGTCCCATGCATTGAACCTGGACTGGCAATTCATTTCACATATGATAATATAGATGTTTCAATGCCATTCTCCCAAATGATCCCACCCTTGCCCTCTCCCACAGAGTCCAAAAGACTGTTCTATACATCTGTGTCTCTTTTGCTGTCTTGCATATAGGGTTATTGTTACCATCTTTCTAAATTCCATATATATGCGTTAGTATACTGTACTGGTGTTTTTCTTTCTGGCTTACTTCACTCTGTATATTAGGCTCCAGTTTCATCCACCTCTTTAGAACTGATTCAAATGTATTCTTTTTAATGGCTGAGTTATATTCCATTGTGTATATGTACCACAGCTTTGTTATCCATTCATCTGCTGATGGACATCTAGGTTGCTTCCATGTGCTGGCTATTATAAATGCTGCGATGAACATTGGGGTACATGTGTCTCTTTCAATTCTGGTTTCCTTGGTGTGTATGCCCAGAAGTGGGATTGCTGGGTCATATGGCAGTTCTGTTTCCACTATTTTAAGGAATCTCCACACTGTTCTCCATAGCGGCTGTACTAGTTTGCATTCCCACCAACAGTGTAAGAGGGTTCCCTTTTCTCCACACCCTCTCCAGCATTTATTGTTTGTAGACTTTTGGATAACAGCCATTCTGACTGGCGTGAAATGGTACCTCATTGTGGTTTTGATTTGCATTTCTCTGATAATGAGTGATGTTGAGCATCTTTTCATGTGTTTGTTAGCCATCTGTATGTCTTCTTTGGAGAGATGTCTGTTTAGTTCTTTGGCCCATTTTTTGATTGGGTCATTTATTTTTCTGAAATTGAGCTGCAGGAGTTGCTTCTATATTTTTGAGATTAATTCTTTGTCAGTCGCTTCGTTTGCTATTATTTTCTCCCATTCTGAAGGCTGTCTTTTCACCTTGCATACAGTTTTCTTTGTTGTGCAAAAGCTCTTAAGTTTAATTAGATCCCATTTGTTTATTTTTGCTTTTATTTCCAGTACTCTGGGAGGTGGGTCATAAGGATCCTGCTGTGATTTATGTTGGAGAGTGTTTTGCCTATGTTTTCCTCTAGGAGTTTTATAGTTTCTGATCTTACGTTTAGATCTTTAACCCATTTTGAGTTTATTTTTGTGTACGGTGTTAGAAAGTATTCTAGTTTCATTCTTTTACAAGTGGTTGACCAGTTTTCCCAGCACCACTTGTTAAAGAGATTGTCTTTTTTCCATTGTATATTCTTGCCCCCTTTGTCAAAGATAAGGTGTCCATAGGTGTGTGAATTTATCTCTGGGGCTTCTGTGTTGTTCCACTGATCGATATTTCTGTCTTTGTGCCAGTACCATACTGTCTTGATGACTGTAGCTTTGTACTATAACCTGAAGTCAGGCAGGTTGATTCCTCCAATTCCATTCTTCTTTCTCAAGATTGCTTTGGCTATTCCAGGTTTTTTGTATTTCCATACAAATTGTGAAATTCTTTGTTCTAGCTCTGTGAAAAATACCATTGGTAGCTTGATAGGGATTGCATTGAATCTATAGATTGCTTTGACTCATATACTCATTTTCACTACATTGATTCTACCAATCCATGAACACGGTCTATTTCTCCATCTATTTGTGGCCTCTTTGATTTCTTTCATCAGTGTTTTATAGTTTTCTATATATAGGTCTTTTGTTTCTTTAGGTAGATATATTCATAAGTATTTAATTCTTTTTGTTGCAATGGCAAATGGTATTGTTTCCTTAATTTCTCTTTCTGTTTTCTCATTGTTAGTGTATAAGAATGCAAGGGATTTCTGTGTGTTAATTTTATATTATGGAACTTTACTATATTCACTGATTCAGTTCAGTTCAGTTGCTCAGTCGTGTCCGACTCTGTGACCCCATGAATCGCAGCATGCCAGGGCTCCCTGTCCATCACCAACTCTCGGGGTTTACCCAAACTCATGTCCATTGAGTCGGTGATGCCATCCAACCATCTCATCCTCTGTCATCCCCTTCTCCTCCTGCCCCCAATCCCTCCCAGCATCATGGTCTTTTCCAATGAGTCAACTCTTCACATGAGGTGGCCAAAGTACTGGAGTTTCAGCTTCAGCATCAGTCCTTCCAATGAACACCCAGGACTGATCTCCCTTAGGGTGGACTGGTTGGATCTCCTTGCAGCCCAAGGGACTCTCAAGAGTTTTCTCCAACACCACAGTTCAAAAGCATCAATTCTTCGGTGCTCAGCTTTCTTCACAGTCCAACTCTCACATCCATACATGACCACTGGAAAAACCATAGCCTTGACCAGATAGACCTTTGTTGGCAAAGTAATGTCTCTGCTTTTTAATATGCTATCTAGGTTGGTCATCACTTTCCTTCCAAGAAGTAAGCGTCTTTTAAGTTCATGGCTGCAATCACCATCTGCAGTGATTTTGGAGCCCCAAAAAATAAAGTCTGATACCGCTTCCACTGTTTCCCCATCTATTTGCCATGAAGTGATGGGACCAGATGCCATAATCTTAGTTTTCTGAATGTTGAGTTTTAAGCCAACTTTTTCACTCTCCTCTTTCACTTTCATCAAGAGGCTTTTTATTTCCTCTTCACTTTCTGCCATAAGGGTGGTGCCATCTGCATATCTGAGGTTATTGACATTTCTCCCGGCAATCTTGATTCCAGCTTGTGCTTCTTCCAGCCCAGTGTTTCTCATGATGTACTCTGCATATAAGTTAAATAAGCAGGATGACAATATACAGCCTTGACGTACTCCTTTTCCTATTTGGAACCAGTCTGTTGTTCCATGTCCAGTTCTAACTGTTGCTTCCTGACCTGCATATAGGTTTCTCAAGAGGCAGGCCAGGTGGTCTGGTATTCGTATCTCTTTCAGAATTTTCCACAGTTTATTGTGATCCACACAGTCAAAGGCTTTGGCATAGTCAATAAAGCAGAAGTAGATGTTTTTCTGGAACTCTCTTGCTTTTTTGATGATCCAGCAGATGCTGGCAATTTGATCTCTGGTTCCTCTGCCTTTTCTAAAACCAGCTTGAACATCTGGAAGTTCACAGTTCACGTATTGCTGAAGCCTGGCTTCGAGAAAGCTCTAGTAATTTTCTGGTGGAATCTTTAGGGTTTTCTATGTAGAGGATCATGTCATCTGCAAACAATGAGAATTTTACTTCTTCTTTTCCAGTCTGGTTTCCTTTTATTTCTTTTTCTTCTCTGATTGCTGTGGTCAAAACTTCCAAAACTATGTTGAATAGTAGTGGTGAGAGTGGGCACCCTTGTCTTGTTCCTCACTTTAGAGGAAATGCTTTCAATTTTTCACCATTGAGCATAATGTTTGCTGTGGGTTTGTCATACATAGCTTTTATTATGTTGAGATATGTTCCTTCTGTTCCTGGTTTCTGGAGGGTTTTGATCATAAATGGATATTGAATTTTGTCAAAGGCTTTCTCTGCATTTATTGAGATAATCATCTGGTTTTTATCTTTAATGTGGTGTATTAGTTGATTGATTTGTGGATATTGAAGAATCCTTGCTTCTCTGGGATAAAGCCCACTTGGTCATGATGTATGATTTTTTTAAATTAATTAATCAATTAATTTTACTTTACAACATTGTATTGGTTCTGCATTACATTGACTTGAATCTGCCATGGGTGTACATGTGTTCCCCATCCTGAACCCCCACTCCCACCTCCCTCCCCATCCCATCCCTCTGGGTCATCCCAGTGCACCAGTCCCGAGCATCCTGTATCATGCATTGAACCTGGACTGGCGATTCATTTCACATATGATAATTTACATATTTCAGTGCCATTCTCCCATATCATCCCGCCCTCGCCTCTCCCATAGAGTCCAAAAGACTCTTCAATATATCTGTGTCTCTTTTGCTGTCTCCCATACAGGGTTATTCTAAATTCCATATATATGTGTTAGTATACTGTATTGGTGTTTTTCTTTCTGGCTTACTTCATTTTGTTAATGTGGTGTATCGCATTGATTGATTTGTGGATATTGAAGAATACTTGCCTCCCTGGGATAAAGCCCACTTAGTCATGATGTTTGATCTTTTTAATATGTTGTTGGATTCTGTTTGCTAGAATTTTGTTAAGGATTTTTGCATGTATGTTCATCAGTGATATTGGCCTATAGTTTTCTTTTTTGTGGCGTCTTTGTCAGGTTTTGGTATTAAGGTGATGGTGGCCTCATAGAATGAGTTTGGAAGTTTACCTTCCTCTGAAATTTTCTGGAAGAGTTTGAGTAGGATAGGTGTTAGCTCTTCTCTAAATTTTTGGTAGAATTCAGCTGTGAAGCTGTCTGGTCCTGGGCTTTTGTTTGTTGGAAGATTTCTGATTACAGTTTCAATTTCCGTGCTTGTGATGGATCTGTTAAGATTTTCTGTTTCTTCCTGGTTCAATTTTGAAAAGTTGTACTTTTCTAAGAATTTGTCCATTTCTTCCAAGTTGTCCATTTTATTTGCATATAGTTGCTGATAATAGTCTCTTATGATCCTTTGTATTTCTGTGTTGTCTGTTGTGATCTCTCCATTTTCATTTCTAATTTTGTTGATTTGATTTTTCTCCCTTTGTTTCTTGATGAGTCTGCCTAATGGTTTGTCAATTTTATTTAACTTCTCAAAGAACCAGCTTTTGGTTTTGTTGATTTTTGCTACGGTCTCTTTTGCTTCTTTTACATTTATTTCTGTCCTACTTTTTAAGATTTCTTTCCTTCTGCTAACCCTTGGGTTCATAATTTCTTCCTTTTCAAGTTGCTTTAGTTGTAGAGTTAGGTTATTTATTTGACTTTTTTCTTGTTTCTTGAGGTATGCCTCTATTGCTATGAACCTTCCCCTTAGCACTGCTTTTACAGTGTCCCATAGGTTTTGGGTTGTTGTGTTTTCATTTTCATTCGTTTCTATGCATATTTTGATTTCTTTTTTGATTTCTTCTGTGATTTGTTGGTTATTCAGCAGCGTGTTGTTCAGCCTCCATATGTTGGAATTTTTAATAGTTTTTCTCCTGTAATTGAGATCTAATCTTACTGCATTGTGGTCAGAAAAGATGCTTGGAATGATTTCCAGTTTTTTGAATTTACCAAGGCTAGATTTATGGCCCAGGATGTGATCTATTCTGGAAAAGGTTCCGTGTGCACTTGAGAAAAAGGTGAAATTCATTGTTTTGGGGTGAAATGTCCTATAGATATCAACTAGGTCTAACTGGTCTATTGTATCATTTAAAGTTTGTGTTTCCTTGTTAATTTTCTGTTTAGTTGATCTATCCATAGGTGTGAGTGGGGTATTAAAGTCTCCCACTATAATTGTGTTATTGTTAATTTCCCCTTTCATGCTTGTAGCATTTGTCTCACATATTGTGGTGCTCCTATGTTGGGTGCATATATATTTATGATTGTTATATCTTCTTCTTGAATTGATCCTTTGATCATTATGTAGTGTTCATTTTTGTCTCTTTTCACAGCCTTTATTTTAAAGTCTATTTTATCTGAAATGAGTATTGCTACTCCTGCTTTCTTTTGGTCTCTATTTGCATGGAATGTCTTTTTCCAGCCCTTCACTTTCAGCCTGTATGTGTCCTTGTTTCAAGGTGGGTTCTTTGTAGACAACATCTATAGGGGTCTTGTTTTTGTATCCATTCAGCCAGTCTTTGTCTTTCGGTTGGGGCATTCAACCCATTTACATTTAAGGTAATTATTGATAAGTATGATCCCGTTGCCATTTACTTTATTGTCTTGGGTTCTAGTTTATACACCCTTTCTGTGTTTCCTGTCTAGAGAAGATCCTTTAGCATTTGTTGAAGAGCTGGTTTGGTGGTGCTGAATTCTCTCAGCTTTTGCTTGTCTGTAAAGCTTTTGATTTCTCCTTCATATTTGAATGAGACCCTTGCTGGGTATAGTAATCTGGGCTGTAGGTTATTTTCTGTCATCACTTTAAGTATGTCCTGCCATTCCTTCTGGTCTGAAGAGTTTCTATTGAAAGATCAGCTGTTATCCTATGGGAATCCCCTTGTGTGTTTGTTGTTTTTCCCTTGCTGCTTTTAATATTTGTTCTTTGTGTTTGGTCTTTGTTAATTTGATTAATATGTGTCTTGGGGTGTTTCGCCTTGGGTTTATCCTGTTTGGGACTCTCTGGGTTTCTTGGATGTTGGTGACCCCTTCCCCATTTTAGGGAAGTTTTCAACTGTTATCTCCTCAAGTATTTTCTCATGGTCTTTCTGTCTTCTTCTTCTGGGACTCCTATGATTCGAATGGTGGGTCATTTAACATTGTCCCAGAGGTCTCTGAGGTTGTCCTCATTTCTTTTAATTCTTTTTTCTTTTTTCCTCTCTGTTTCATTTATTTCTACCATAGTATCTTCTACCTCACTTATCCTATCTTCTGCCTCTGTTGTTCTACTGTTGGTTCCCTCCAGAGTGTTTTCGATCTCATTTATTGCATTATTCATTATATATTGACTCGTTTTTACTTCTTATAGGTCCTTGTTAAACATTTCTTGCATCTTCTCGATCCTTGTCTCCAGGCTATTTATCTGTAACTCCATTTTGTTTTCAAGATTTTGGATCATTTTCACTATCATTATTAGGAATTATTTATCAAGTGGATTCCCTGTCTGTTCCTCTTTTGTTTGGTTTGGTGGGCATTTATCCTGTTCCTTTGCCCGCTGAGTATTTCTCTGCCTTTTCATCTTGTTTATATTGCTGTGTTTGGGGTGGCCTTTCCATATTCTGGCAGTTTGTGGTTCCTCTTTATTGTGGAGGTTCCTTGCTGTGGGTGGGATTGGACAGATGGCTTGTCAAGGTTTCCTGGTTAGGGAAGCTTGTGTCGGTGTTCTGGTGGGTGGAGCTGGATTTCTTCTCTCTGGAGTGCAATGACGTGTCCAGTAGTGAGTTTTGAGATGTCAGTGTGTTTGGTGTGACTTTGGGTAGCCTGTGTATTGAAGCTCAGGGCTATGTTCCTGTGTTGCTGGAGAATTTGCATGGTATGTCTTGCTCTGGAACTTATTGGCCCTTGGGTGGTGCTTGGTTTCAGTGTAGGAATGGAGGCTTTTGATGAGCTCTCATTGATTAGTGTTCCCTGGAGTCAGGAGTTCTCTAGTATTTTCAGGATTTGGACTTAAGCCTCCTGCCTCTGGTTTTCAGTCTTATTCTTACAGTAGCCTCAAGACTTCTCCATCTATACAGCACTGATGATAAGACATCTAGGTTAATAATGAAAAATTTCTCCACAGTGAGGGACAGCCAGAGAGGTACACAGAGTTGCATGGAGAGGAGAAGAGGGAGGAGGGAGATTAGGTGACCAAGAGGAAAAGAGGGGGAATCAAAAGGGGAGAGAGCAAGCTAGCCAGTAATCACTTCTCTATATGCTCTCCTCAGTCTGGACCCCTCAGAGATGTTCATAGAGTTACACAGAGCAGAGAAGAGGGAGGAGGGAGACAGAGGTGGCCACGAGGGTAAAAGGGGGAATCCAAAGGAGAGAGACAGATCTAGCCAGTAATCAGTTCCCTAAGTGTTTTCCACAGCCCCGAACACACAAAGAGATTCACAGAGTTGGGTAGAGAAGAGAAGGGAGAGGGAGGAATTAGAGGCAAACTGTTGGAGAAAGAGAGTCAAAAGGGGGAGAGAGCAATCAAGCCAGTAATCTCACTCCCAAGTAAAAATGGGTACTGAAGATTTGGTTCTTATAGGTACAAAATTGGTAAGAAATACCAAAAAGCAGAGATTAAAAATCTAGAGTAGAGGTTAGATTCCAAAAAATACAATATTAATAAAACAAAACAAAGTCACAAACATTATAAAATATATATATGAAGTTTGCTTTAAAAATAGGGTATTTTGTTTTTGCAAGGTAATAGTAGATTATAAAAATGAAAATTAAAGGGGTAATAGAGGACTTAAGAGTAAAAAAAATTTTTTTTTAAACATTTAAAAAATGATAATAGCAAAAATATATCTAGGACTTTCTCTGGAGCTGTTGTGGACATGTGGGGCCAGTTCATTTTCAGATAGTTCCTTGATCTGGCTTGTACTTCTCAAGATCTATAGGCCCCTTCCTATGTAGTTAGTTCTAACTACAGGGTTTTAATTTATTGCACCTGTCACTTCCAAAGTGGTTCCCTATGTTTATTTTAGCTTCTTCTGTTTGCTGGTCTCTTCAGTGTCTAATTTCCTCCCTGAAACAAGGGGGCGGTGGTGGTCACTTATTTATGCTCATTTGTTCAGTCGTGCTGTGGGGAGGGAGGAAGACTGCAAACAAATGTCACTGGCGTGTGTGGGGAGTGCTTGCAGTGTCTCATTCACACTGGGTTTGCCCCGCTCACGGCGTGTGTGCTTTCCCAGTCTACACTGCTCAGGCTCCAGGTTGCTCTGCTGGGGAACTGTCTAAGGCGAGCCCTGGGTTGCACGCACTTCCCAGGTCTGAGCCACTCAGGTTCAGGTTCTCGGGTTCTCCACAAAGGCACAGACTCGATTGGACCTGCGTTTTGTGCACTTTCCAGGTCCGAGCAGCTCAGGTGACCAGGTGCTTGGTGAATGCAGTCACCCCCAGTTGGAGGGTGCATCTTATCACCTCCCCCATCCCAGCTGCTTGGTTTTCTGGGTGTACAACGGGCACGCCTTCTCAGGTGTGCCGTGTGTCTCTTCTGGGGAGTTGATCTCTGGCTGCGACCATCCTGGCGGATGTCAACCGTCCAGAATCCCAAGAAGTCTTGGTTACAATGAAGCCTGCTTGCAGTTTGGTAGATGATGCCTCTCTGGGGCCGCGATTGCCCCCTTCCAACTCTGGCTGTCCCCGCCTGCCTATCTCTGGCAGGGGATGGGCCGGTCTGCAGCCGGCTAGCTCTGCTCAGTTCTTTGTTCTGTGAGCGAGCCTGGCAGTGTCTTAGGTTAGGGCTTTTCGTGGGATAGCTGTCCCACAATCTGGGTTGCTATCTCAAGTTAGTTCCCTCAGGTTGCCCTCGGAGCATTCAGGCCCGGTCCTTACTCTAAGCAATGCAGCCCGCACCTCCCTGTCCAGCCCTCGCTTGCTAGTGGTGGATGTGAACGTCTGGGCTGCTTCTCTGCTGGGAGTTGCTGTTAGGCACGTAATCTGTGGGTTTTGATTCTTTATTTATTTATTTATTTATTTTTCCTCCCAGTTATGTTGCCCTCTGAGATTCCAAGACTCTCCACAGACCTGCGAGTGAGAGTGTTTCCTGGTGTTTGGAAACTTCTCTCTTTTTTAAGACTCCCTTCCCAGTACGGATCGCCATCCCTACTTCTTTTGTCTCCTTTTTATCTTTTATATTTTGTCCTACCTCCTTTCAAAGACAATGGGCTGCCTTTCTGGGTGCGTGATGTCCTCTGCCAGCATTCAGAAGTTGTTTTGTGGAATTTGCTCAGTGTTCAAATGTTCTTTCAATGAATTTGTGGGGGAGAAAGTGGTCTCCCCATCCTATTCCTCCACCATCTTAGGACCGCCCCTTAAACAAGTATTTAAAATTACTTCTTAAACAAACATCTGTTTTTTAAACCCCACCTTCATCTCCAACTTTCAGAGGAGGAAGAGGAAGACATTCTTGGAGGAGGGGGAAAGGTGTTCTTGAACATAAATTGAGTTGTTCCTTGGCTTTGCCCTTTGCCAGTTTCCAAATTTTGTAGATGTTTTCCCCTCTCTCATCTTGTAACTTTAGGCTTTGCCTTGTAAAAATGTTTCCATCGTGTCAGTTGAATTTCATGAGTGAAAAGAGCCAAATACATGTGTCAGTTCACCATTTTTAACCATAAGTTGATAATTGAATTAGATGTGTTGAATTTTACCCATATATAGAGGAGGGTCCTGGATCTTACATAGGTATCTCCTCTCCCATTCCCTTTGTGTTCTGCACTTCCTATATGCACATTCCATCCTAAATAGCTTCATTTTGCCCTAAGTATGGACTCTACAATGTTCCCAGGACCCAGAGTCATGACTCTTATATTTATAGTGGCAGCAAGCCAGTAATCAGATGAAATATAGCACTAGTTGATAAGGGCTATATTTTTCTTGTGACATTTAGGAAACTCTTCTCATACCCAGTCTGTTTTATATTCAGTGCAACCTATTTCTTTTCTGGGTCTTGTCCTGTGGAACTGAGCCTTTTGTTAATTTTCTTGGATACTCTGAAGAACTTTCTGGTCATGTTAACCTAGGATCATTCATTGCTTGCTGACTTTTTAAGCATTCCACATGATTGTGAATTTATACATAATTTTTTTAGTCTTTGAAATTTGGGGATTTTCTATCTCTCCAATCCTTGAAGTAACGTTCACTGTAGTTTTCCATATATACTGCCTCTTACAGTTTCCATACCATATAGGACAGTGATCTTTCTGGTAAATTTTCCTTGAGATATAAGAAACATCCATGCATTGGGTTTAATCAGTGAACATTTGGCTTATTCATAGGCAAATGTCTTAATTTAAACTTATTAATAATTCTATTTTAATGACAGGAATGTCAAAGAAAATTAAAACACAGACTTGGTCTAGATTCCTATTTACTGAAACCAGTGCAACGTATCACTAAATACCAGTTACTGTTGAAGGTAATTACATGAAGCATTTCTTTCTTTCTTTACTTACTTTTTTGGGTCAGATGTAGCAAAGACATTAAAAAGGAAGCACTAGAAATAGGTAGGCTCCCTGAATGGGAGGGCTAGATATAGCAGTAGAATCTATGCTTTTAGCTGTTTAAGTGTCCATACAAATTACACTGATATATGGACAAGATTGACTGCAGAACTTTTACTGTTGTTAAGCGGAACTAAGCAAATATTCCTTGTAGTTTTGAGATTGTATTTCCTATAAGCCTTCTCAGTGAAAAATAAAGATAGCATATCCCTGAGTAATGTGAAAGGATTCCTAAAATGTCATGTTAGGTATAAATACAACATAGATTGTTTTAAAATATCTTTTCACAATGTTCTATGGTGTACACATGGTGAATAAAGTTAATTGCTCTACATGGAGGACCAAAAAGATGTGTAATTGTTTTAAAAATGAATCTCTAGTGTGTCCTAATAGCTATTGTTTGCCAGCCCCGGAAGTATTGAATGTTCTTTGCTTTCTACTGTTTAGTCACTATTCCATTTCTTCCCCAGTTTTGACATTGTTATTAAATATAGTATTAATGTGACAAATAGCATGTGAAAGAAATTACTCAAAAAAGTGCCATTATCTTTGGATTCCTCCTTGAAAGCATGTTAGCCAAAAATATATTCATTTTCTCCAGTTATTAATATCTGCCTAATATTAAGTTTAACTCTTGACTTCTAATTACAGGAGCTATTAAAATATAGCAAAGATTGTGTCGGATCTGTAGAATTAAAGGAGGCACTTGACACAATGCTGGATTTACTGAAGTCAGTTAATGACTCAATGCATCAGACTGCAATAAATGGCTATATCGTAAGTAGATCTTCATGATTGTTGCAGTTTTACAGGGTAAGCATGTTAACATCTCTTTCTTCCTCTCCTGGAACAACTGAGAAATAAGACGTAAGAGGCAGACAAACAAAGGATCTAAATGTCAGCATTATTACTTATGATGCTAAGTGGAAAATTGGCTTCAGATCAGCAGCCAGATGGATTTACGACATTCCCCTTGTCCCTAACAAGGCCTACCCCCAAGTGCAGACTTTGGGAGATCCCACGTCATGGGATGTTAGGGTCTATTCTAAGGAGACATATGGTCTCAGAAGTGTTCTTTGCCCAGGTCCAAGATAGAGAGATGGAAGAAAGAGATCAAATCTTTAGGAGTTAGTTCCACCCCATGGGAAAACTTGGACTGGAAGAGCTCACTCGCCAATCAGGACTGAGGAAGCCATGGGGAGAGTTGGCCCAGCTCAAATACCTCCACATGGAGACATGAAGCCAAGGAAAAGGAAGTTTCTTCTATCTCCCAGTCCCATAGTCATTTTGTAACTGGCTGACACATGGCATGTTTTTATGTGAAAAGTTATGATGAATGAAACTTTTAAAACTATAAATTATGCTTCAGGGTTTTAGTAGCTCAAGCTAAACACTGTAATGATGCTGTCAGAGATCTGAATGCCCTTCTGCCCTGTACTAATGAGCTGAGGTTTTCTGTTCCAGGGAAACTTAAATGAGCTGGGCAAGATGATAATGCAGGGTGCGTTCAGTGTTTGGATTGGACACAAGAAAGGTACTACAAAGATGAAGGATTTTGCTAGATTCAAACCAATGCAGCGGCACCTTTTCCTGTATGAAAAAGCCATTGTATTTTGTAAAAAGCGCATTGAAAGTGGAGAAGGCGGTGATCGATACCCATCATACAGTTTTAAGCACTGTTTGAAAGTAAGACCTTTTGAATTGTATAATGTAATAGTTTCTCGTGTATACATATACTGTATTCAAGTTTGTGTACTTTTTCAGTTCAGCTGACTGGGTTTTACGCTTTAGTCACACACATTTGTTTATTTTTTTCTAAACAAAATCTTTTGTTTTAAACTGAAGTATAATTGGCCTATAACATTATAATTGTTTCAGGTATGCAGTGTAATGAGTCAATATTTGTACATATTGTGAAATGATTGCCACAAATAACATCCATCACTACACAGTTAAAAACATTTTTTTTCTTGTGATAACTTTTAAGATCTACTCTCTTAGCAAGTTTCAAATACGAAGTACAGTATTATTAATCACTCATGATCTCCATAGTTACCATGCTATACATTACATCCCTGGGGTTTATTTATTTTACAACTGGAAGTTTGCACCCTTTGACCCCCTTCTCTACTCATTTTTCAAGCTCTCACCCATGAAACCTTAAGTAGGAGTCATACAGAAATGTCAGGTGAAGCAGAACTTGTCTGCTTAAAATGAGAGCCAGGAAGGGCAGAATGTAACCTTCTCTTTCTCTCTCACTTCAGTCCCAGGCATTCCTCAAGGGGGCGCCCTAGTGTCTTGCCTGGTGGAGTTTGAAATTACAGGAAGAGACCCAGGCTCCCCCGTTTGCACTGTCTTACCAATGACACCAGGTGGAGTTCTTGGTCTTGGTAGCAAGGACTTTTTATCATACAGGAGAGTCAGAGGAAAGAGTTTTTTTCCTTTTTTTTCCAATGTAATTAAAAAATGGATCACCTTTTTTCTGTTGTTTTTCTTGGCCTCGCGACTCAGCTTAGTTCCCCAACCAGGGATTGAATCTATGCCCCGCCTTGCACTGGAGCACAGAGTCTTAACCACTGGACTGCCAGATCACTTTTATGTCTAGCACATTCCCATCATATCCCTCCTCCATCCCCTCTTTTCCTGGGTGTTCCATAGCCACCAATTGCTGAATCTTGCCCACGTCTGTCCTGTCTGATCCTTAGAAATTGCTTTCTTCTCTCCCATAACCCAAACCACCATTCTGTCCTACAGTTAGTTTGGTATTCAAATCAGAGCAGTATTGTGTGAGGAAGTTACTGGCAATTCAGTGCCATTCCCAGCTGGTTTTGACATTTGAGAAGAGGAACTTCCAATCCACAGGAGTCTGTAATTGGCAAATTTGATTTTTTTTTTCACACTAATTAATTTTATCTTTCAAGTTCTACATTGTAAAAACAATATAGCATTTGTTAAAGAAAATTTGGGGACTTCCATGATGGTACAGTGGTTAAGACTCTGAGCTCCCGCTGGGAGGGGCAGAGGTTCGATCCCTGGTCAAGGGAGATACTGCATGCTGTGTGGCGTGACCAAAAAAAGAAAAGAAAAGAAAATTTGGAAAATGGAGAAAATTATTACCCTCAACTTCCCAGCCACTATCATTTTGGTTATTTCTCATGAGCCTGTTGTTTCTTGGTTGTTAGCAAGTTGAGAATTGATGAGCTATCCAGCAGTGGTAACAAAGAGGATGGGCCATGTGTCCTGAGCAGGCATGAGGGCTTTGTGTCAGGAGGCCCCCCGAGAAGCAGGTCCTGCTTTTGATTCTTCCCAGATGCCAACAACCCTATGCTGTTCCTGACGGAATTCCTAACCACAGTTAGGTCTCTGACCTTTTTCTATGGTCTGCTTTCCCTGCTGAACCCACAGCAGTGGCTTTTGAAAACTCTCACTGTTTTCATAACAAATGCCCTGTTGCTCTGATATTAGCCACCCATCTCCAAGTCCCTAAAATCTCCAAGGGTCTTTTATGTCTCTAATAAACTTTGGTTGAGAATCAAGAGTTTGTAATCAACATCAAACAGGGTTCAGGTCTCCTGCTATCTGTATATCTATTCCCAGGGAAGGTACTTCATCTTCATAGACTAGTTGGACCCAAATCCATTTGATTCACTTTTTATTTGTAGAGTGACCTAGTTACTACCTAATGTACTATTTCTGGCTTGTATTGATTTTTCTTTTTTTACTTTTTTCTCTCTCTCTTTTTTACTTTTAATTTATCACAAATTGGGCACACCAACAGAGTAGTTTAGTATTTCTAAAGCACATCAGAGTGAGGATGGATTGGTATGAGGTAACCAATTCATGAGAATTCAAACAACAGTGGTTACCATGGAAACAGAGAACGGGATAGATGCAAGAAACATTTCCATGGCAGGTAAACAGGCAGGCTTGTTGACTTACTAGATATAGAAAATAAATAATACCTGACATTGGAGGGAAAAAATCAGCCTGTTTTTCTTTGATTCCACAATAATGCCTAGTGTCCTTAATAAAAGACATTAGTCACTGATGCCTGCAAGGATTGAGACCGGGATTATTAGGAAAATGGTGATGTTGCTCACAGAGAAAGATGGAAATTAAGCTATTTCTTATAAGCCTGACTATGCTTACTTCCTCTTGCTTACATGAGATTCTGGGATTAAATAATTGCTGGTAGGACTAGTCAGTGTGTTACGTAAGAGTTTGGATTCCTGGTTTCAGAATCTTCCCCTTGGTAGAGAGGATCAATGTGGAAGCACTTTCAAGGAACTGTTGCCTTGACTTCATCATATCAAGCTGGAATTTCATGGCCTGACAGCTAAATGATGACTTCGTGCTATATTTTAAGTTGACAGCTCGTGTGCAAAGGAAAGGCCCTAAAGTCACAGTTAGTCAAGTGGAGACATTCGAGTTCTTCAGATTCCTTAGTTCATGCGTTTATTATTTTCATCTATGTTTTTTTTTTAATTAATTAATTTATTTTTTCAGTGGGTTTTGTCATACATTGACATGAATCAGCAATAGATTTACACGTATTCCCCATCCCGATCCCCCCTCCCCGCTCCCTCTCCATCCTCATCTATGTTTTTAAGTTTAACAAATATATGCATCATACTTGACTATTTTGCTAGGAGCTGTTTAAGTGTTATCAATGTTAATTCATTTAATCTACATAGCAACTTTATGTGAAGTAGGAACTATTATCAACCCCGTTTTGAGGATAGGCAAGCCAAGTTCCAGAGAGGTGAATAATTCATCCAAGGGCATAGATTCACACCCAGGCAGATGGCCTCGAACTCCATGACCATAAGCCCTGCGCCATGCTGGCAAGTCTTGTTCTTGCTTGTTTATTTCATTCCTTCATTCCTTTTTATCTCCATCCTCTGCACTTGATCTCCTCTCTACCCCTGTAGCAACCATTCTAATTTATTTGATGTATATCCTTCAGTTTGTGTGTTCTTTTTAAATACATACTAATGTTCTATGCCCATTTAGTTTTAATTTTTATAAATTGTATTCTGATATAATCCTCATTTTCTTTCTTTTTTGATCCCAGAAACTGTTTTCAAGATATAGTTATGTTACTGTTTTATACCCAATACCTTGCTTGTAATTGCCTCATGGCAGTTCAGCCTTGCTGCATTTTTTGTTTTGTTAATATGAAGATAAATTTTTAAATAATACTAATTCAAGAGGTAACTATTATGTATTCCAGATACATAAATAAAAGTCTTAAAATAGGTAGTTATTGGTTATAATCCCAGAGTTCTTGACCCACTGGAAGACTTTTTAACAAGGTAGTTGACATCATTGTACTGCCCTGAAGACAGAAAATTAGTTTAAAAGTTGGGGCCCTGAGTACTTGATGCAGCAAGATGTCTTCAGGTAAAATGCTTTGAAGTAAAGAAAATAAATTCCCAGCTGTCAGAAATCATTAATGAAAATGTGAAGGATGAGGCAGAGATCACAGTTATGGTATAACTATAGAATCAACTTTGTTCTTTTGTTTTATATATATATTATTTATTACATAGTATATCATATGACTGTACTCATATAGTTAGAACTTTAATTCTGCCTCTCTTCTTAAAAACCTCTCAATAAAATCCTTATATTTTATTATTTGAGAAAATATGACAATTCATGAATTACAAATAGATTGTATTACAGTGGATCATTTGTAGTAAATTGCTTAGAACTAAGAACAATATTGGAGAAGGAAATGTCAGCCCATTCCAGTATTCTTGCCTTGGAAATGCTGTGGACAGAGGAGCCTGGCATGCTACAGTCCATGGGGTCGCAAAAGAGTTGGGCATGGCTATCTGCTAAACAACAACAGCAAGAACAATATAGTTTGATAGATATAATTCTTAGATTTCCAGAGTAACTCAAAAGATTTATTTAATCTATAACGCTGTACTCTATGTAGGCAGTGAAAAATAGCAAAACTGTTGCTATTCACGTAAGGAAAAGCTGAGGAAGCAAACTCATACTTTAAAAAAACTCATCTTGTTATCTAAGTCTTTAATGCATGCTATATAATCCTTCTATCAACTCTATGAAATAGGTACTCTTCCTATTTTATAGTCAAGTCAACGGAAGTTCAGAAAGATTAAGCAACTTGCACCAAGACACATAGCTAGCTCATGGGCTTTCCATCTTATCATGCTGTTAGGACAAAACCATGTATTGAAACAAAATCAGTTTAAATAGAGCTTGAATATGAGATTATTATTTATCTTAAAACCTGATGTTTGAACAAAAGTAGTTTAGTTAGAGTGATTGAGTAGGAATATAAAGATTATTTTTGGACATTCTGAAAGTAACTTCTGAGTACATTCAGGGTAGATGTCACAGACTTTTTCATTTCTAAATATAATCCCTTTTCTCTTTCTTGATATGGGGATCTCACTAAGCACTACTCTTAATGCTTATCAGCTCTAATTAGGATCATTTGGGACACATGTAAATGGAACAGAGTGTGAGATATTCCTTTAGATAATTAGGCAAGAATTGAAAGAAAAGGCAGAAGGAGACTAAAAGAGAATGTGTACAAGGGAGTGAAATTGCTCACAATGGAATTACCCAAGCTACTAGCAGCACAGGATAAAAGAAAATGGAAAAGTTTGTGCTTTGCACAATCATGTGAAAGAGAAGAAAAACTATGGTAAGGAAGGACTATTGCATGTCAGAGCTTCCCTGGCTACAAGAAGATATCACTCTCCCATGACAGATTGTTTTCCAGAGAGCCTGAGAGATGGGTAGAAATAGAGGGGATTTTTGTGTAGCTGATTGGTACCTGCCTGACCTGTAAATTGGATGTCTATAACATGTAGGACTTCTACAGACATAAGTAATAATTTATGAGATTAACTTATCTGGCCTATGATTATTAAAAATAAACCATTTAAATTAGTTTTGGGTGAACTTGTTCACTGATATTTAACTAGTTTTACTTCTGTGTTTGACACAATTTGTTTTTATAGTGTACTGTTAATTTATAACAGAATTCAATCTTAGGTGGGCTACTTGGATGTTCAAATTTATAACATTTGTTTCAGTCACTGGAATGGAGCATGTAGTCTGTACTATAAGTGCATAGTTCAGTGAAAACATATAAATACTCAGGTCTGTGATTATATTCATCATTTCATATTCTTTGAATGTAAAAGTATATTTTGCACAAATGAGGAATTCTGTTTCATTTAGAATATGATGGGTATGATGGGAGTCGCTTTAATGTAATTTTGTTTTCAGAATAAAATGCTCATAAAAATCATGACATATATTGTAGATGGATGAACTTGGAATCACTGAATACGTAAAAGGAGATAACCGCAAGTTTGAAATCTGGTATGCTGGAAAGGAAGAAGTTTATATTGTCCAGGTTGGTCGTTTAAGAATTGTTCTAGAAACTCTACCTGCCTTAAAATACAAAAGTCTGAATTTGCAAACAAAAATAATTTTGGTTACATTACAGAAATTCTCAGTCCTTTCCTGTAGGTCACCTAAATATTATTTGATGATTATTCTTTGTGATACAGTCAAACATGTTTTCAGTTAGCAAATTTTCTTTGATTCTTTTAAGTATAGTTGGTGTACAATATTATATGTTATAGGTATACAATATAGTGATTCATAATTTTTAAAGATTATTCTCCATTTATAGTTATTATAAAATATTGGATATAGTCCCCAAGTGATTCAATAAATCCTTGTAGTTTATTTTATACCTAATAGTTTGTACCTCTTAATTCCCTACCCCCACATTGCCCCTCTCTACTTCCCTCTCCCAACTGGTAACCATTATTTTGTTCTCTGTATCTGTGAGACTGCTTCTTTTTAGTTATATTCACTAGTTTGTTTTATTTTTTGGGTTCCACATACAAGTGATATCATACACATGATATCAGTCATAGTTGTCTTTCTCTGACTTATTTCACTTGATATAATACCCTCTAAGTCCATCCTATTGTTGAAAATGGCAAAATTTCATTCCTCTTTATGATTGAGTAGTATCCCATTGTGTGTGTGTATATATATATTGCCTTTTAAATCCATTCATCTTTTGATGCACACTTAGGTTAGTTTTGTTGGCAAAAGTTTTCTTTAACTTGAGATGAGTCTGTGATGCTTTCTATGGCTTTAAGTTTTCACACTTAGGTTACTTCTGTTGGCAAAAGTTTTCTTTAACTTAAGATGTGTCTGTGATGCTTTCTATAGCTTTAAGTTTTCACACTTAGGTTACTTCTGTTGGCAAAAGTTTTCTTTAACTTAAGATGTGTCTGTGATGCTTTCTATAGCTTTAAGTTTTCACTGCTGCATCAGGAGACTTACCAATAACAGCTGGAAGTCAAGAGCTTGGCTGCTGCTTTTCTGTCCCCATCGTTTCTAGAGTTACAGATTGATAACAGTGTTGAGTTCCTCTTGTGCTTAGCATTCAGAGAGGACCTGATTATGAGACAAGGTGATATGATGGTTCAGATCAGGTCGTTGTTTCTAAAGAATGTGGTTAAAGCCCTGGCCACACGTGCTATAATGTTCAACCTGTTTCAGGGAAGAGGAGAGAAATTAGAACATTTCAAGAGCCATTTCAAAAAGTATTTGTATCATGACTTGTTACCTGTTGACAGTGCTTGGTGTTTTTTCTTTGTTTTAACTCTGTCTTAGGTGATTACAACTCATAAAAATATATGCTCTTGGCTTGGTTTAGATGTAAGATTTTTCTTATCTATTAACAAACTTATCTTATAAGTAATGGGAAGATATTTAAGGAAGCTTTCATGCTGTCATCAGTTATGAAGATAACTATGCAAGCAATTGTGTTTTTTTTTTTTTGGCTGCACTACAGCGTGGTATGTCAGATCTTAGTTTCTGAACCAGAGATCAAACCCAGGCCCTTAGCAGTGAAAGCACCAAGTCCTAACCCAATAGTCCACCAGGGAATTCTGTGCAATAGATTGTCTTTTCAGAAACAATAGAGCTTGTTTTGTTTTACTAAAATTAAACATGAAAACGTTTATATATTTAAAAAACCCTCCTGCACAGAAAAGAATAAGTGAGATTTATATTTCACATTTTTCTAAGCATCTGGGCTTCCCTGATGGCTCAGCTGGTAAGAATCTGCCTGCAATGCGGGAGACCTGGGTTCGATACCTGGGTTGGGAAGATCCCCTGGAGAAGGGAATGGCTACCCACTCCAGTATTCTTGCCTGGAGAATTCCATGGACTATATAGTCCATGGGGTTGCAAAGATTCAGACACAGCTGAGTGACTTTCACTTTTCACTAAGCATTATTATTGAAGGGCAGTTTCAAATTAGTCTTGACTATTATTTCATCTAATCTGATGGCTATTTATTTGCTTCTTGGAAGTCTAAGAATCAAAATTTTAGGGTAAGAATATGATAGTTCAGGATATAGATTATGTTTAATATAATAATGACCTTTGTTTTATTATAAAGCATCATTTTAAAAAGGAAATATGTCTTCTCCTCCCTCACTTTTTAAATCTTTAGGCTTCGAATATAGATATGAAGATGATGTGGTTAAAAGAAATCAGAAATATTTTGTTGAAGCAACAGGAACTTTTGACAGGTAAATTCAAGCATGCATTCTGTAGAATGGGAAGTATAAGAACAGCTCAGTGACTCAGATTTTCTGATAATTTTTACAAGGAATGCGGCTGATATTTACTTTCTACTATTTATAATTAAACTCATTAGTAGGAGATCAAGATTCAGGGAGCTGTTTGAATTATTTCAGAAAATGAATTTTGCAGTAGAAGATGAGCTCTAATGCCTGGGAAGCAGTTTTGCAGTGATAAAGCAATCTGAATGTGTTAATTTTAAGTCCTTCCCATGAGGCAACTCTGTGTGGGAACTCAGTAATCAGTGCCTAGTAATGTTGGCCTAAGAGGGGTGCTAGTTATAAACTTGAATGTCTTGAATAAAATACAGCATGATTTGATCCTTTTCTATATTCCAATTCAGACTGGCCTTCCCTCTGGCTGTTTCAAGTCTGTGACAGTAAACTAGAATGGGATTGAGGCGTGTGTGTATGTACATGTGAAGATTATTGGTCCTCAAGGAAGTAAGAAGCATGGCTTCCAAATGATGCTTATATAAGCTTTGTTTTATTTCACAGTTAAGAAACGAGAACAGCATAATCAGTTAACAGAACAGAATCATCTTTCTTCTCAGCAGAATAGCAAGTAAGTGATTCTTCTTTAAGAAATATCGCTCTTCCAATCTTCTGTTTTCTGTGTGTAACATGAAACAATGTAATTAAACTATCAGACAAAAATTACCTACCCTTTTAGCAGTATCTTGTCAAATTGTATAAACACATCATTTTCTCAGTTCTGTCCTTGGACATGGAGCCTGATAGTCCTTAATAGTTATCCCACTGTTTCTCTGATGTTAAAAAAATAATAGTTTGGGCTAATTTTTTAATAAAATTATGAATGCTTTGTTCTCCTGGGGGGAGTTACATGTAGGCTGCTAGCAAAAGTGGTTATGCTCATGGATTTCTTTTTAAAAATTTTCTGGACACCTTCAATCTGATTGGAGAAAGAGGGATGTAAGAATGATGAAGTACTGGCAGCTGATACTGGCCCACAGCTTTGTGGTCCCTTGACAGAGACCACAGGCTGGTGACTTGGCCTCTCTGTGTAGTTAGAGGAGGTATGGCTCCTGGGTGGCAGGGGCGGGGAGGGGGGATTGTGCCTGGACACAGTCACAAAGTCTTTGAGGAAGGTAGCAGTTCTAAATGAAAGCTGTGCTGCTGGTTTAGAGATTTGGCCTTGTATTCTGCCTCTAGGAATCCTAGAAGTTGGAGTTTCCATAGAACATTTGCCTATATGCCGAAAGAATCCCCACACTTATTTCAAAGCCTTGGCACAGAAATTAACCATGCAGCGTCTGCATGATATAGGGATCATTGAAAGACTTATTAAAAATACTCTTTTTCAATAGTACAAATGAACTTATTTACAAAGTGGAAATAGAGTTAGAGATGTGGAAAACAATCCTGTGTTTACCGGGGGGGAAAGAAAGGAAGGATAAATTGGGAGATTGGAATTGACATATACACATTACTATATATAAAATAGATAACTAACAAGGACTTACTGTATAGCACAGGGAACTCTATTCAGTAGTAAGCAATGACCTATATGGGAAAAGAGTCTAAAAAAGAGTGAATATTTGTATATATATGTCTGATTCACTATGCTGTACAGAAGAAGGTAACACAACATTGTAAATCAACTATACTTCAGTAAGAAAAATTTTTAAAATGCTCTTTTTCTCTTTGTTGCACATCATCTTTCACAGGTACCTAAATCAGATCCAAAGTATGTTGATTTATCTAGGCTTTAGGAGAACCATTTAATTTTTTTAAATTTATTTAATTTGAGGCTAATTACTTTACAATATTGTTGTGGTTTTTGCCATACATTGACATGAATCAGCCATGGGTGTACATGTGTTCCCCATCCTGACCCTCCCTCCCTCCTCCCTCCCCATCCCATCCCTCAGGGTCATCCCAGTGTACCAGCCCTGAGCACCCTGTCTCATGCATCGAACCTGGACTGGCGATCTGTTTCACATATGATAATATACATGTTTCAATGCTATTCTTGCAAATCACCCCACCCTTGCCTTCTCACACAGAGTCCAAAAAACTGTTCTATACACCTGTGTCTCTTTTGCTATCTTGCATATAGGGTCATTGTTACCACCTTTCTAAATTCCATATATATGCGTTAATATACTGTATTGGTGTTTTTCTTTCTGGCTTAGTTTGCTCTGTATAATAGGCTCCAGTTTCATCCACCTCATTAGAACTGATTCAAATGTATTCTTTTTTTAATGGCTGAGTAATATTCCATGGTGTATATGTACCACAGCTTCCTTATCCATTCATCTGCTGATGGGCATCTAGGTTGCTTCCATGTCCTGGCTATTATAAACAGTGCTGCGATGAACATTGAGGTGCACGTGTCTCTTTCAATTCTGGTTTCCTTGGTGTGTATGCCCAGAAGTGGGATTGCTGGGTCATATGGCAGTTCTATTTCCAGTTTTTAAAGAAATCTCCACACTGTTCTCCATGGTGGCTGTACAAGTTTGCATTCCCACCAACAGTGTAAGAGGGTTCCCTTTTCTCCACACCCTCTCCAGCATTGATTGTTTGTAGATTTTTGGATAGCAGCCATTCTGACTGGTGTGAGATGGTACCTCATTGTGTTTTTGATTTGCATTTAGAAGAACCATTTTAAAATCACAGTGGAAGTCTTTATTTTCCAGGGGTCACAGTACTCAATATTTTGTCATATATTCTGGAAGTCTTTAGATTTCAGACAGTACCGACTCAATAGTAGCTGATTCACCTCAACAGTATTAATCAGATTAAGGTTTTAATCATCATTCATATATACCTTATATAAGTATATATATGTATATATATATAAGTATATATACATATAATGTATGTATATGTATATACCTAATTCATTAAAGTTAAAAGTTCATAGAACGATAGTGATTTTTTGTTGTTCTTTATATTTTTCCAATTTATGGAGTTATAGTTGACAATTAAAATTGTATACATTTAAAGAGTACAGTTTGATGATTTGATATTATGTTGATTGCATGCATGCTCAGTTGTGTCCAACTCTTTGCAACCCCATGGACTATAACCCACCAGGCTTCTCTGTCCATTGAATTCTCTAGGCAAGAATACTGGAGTGGGTTGCCATTTCCTCCTCCAGGGCATCTTCCCAGCCCATGGATTAAACCTGTGTTTCCTGGGTCTTCCCCTTTGGCAGGTGGATTCTTTTCCACTAGTGCCACCTGGGAAGCCTATGATTTTATTTATATATATATGTGTGTATGTATATATGTATATATCACCACAGTCAAACTGATTAACATATCCATCACCTTACATAGTTGTCCTTTCCTGTGTCTGTAGTGAGAACATTTAGGATTTACCTCCTAGCAAATTTTAGATATACAATATAATATACAACAGGAATTTTATATAATATACCTGCCTTGGGTTCAGAAGGGAATCATATTTTTCCACGCTGGCTTGGATCCTAGGATTTAAGCTTCTGTATATTATGAGCTATTATCACACAGACTTAAATACAGGGGAAAGTCAGCTCTGCTTGAATGGATTCTTAGATTATATTCTTTTTATTTTTTTTGCAATTTATTTATTTTTGACTCTGCTGGGTCTTTGTTGCTATGCAGGCTTTTCTCTAGTTGCAGTGAGCAAGGGCTACTCTCTAGTTGTGGTGCACAGGTTTCTCATTGTGGTGGCTTCTCTTGTTGTGGAGCATGGGCTCTAGGGCATGCCGACTTCAGTAGTTACAGCACGCGGGCTCGGTAGTTGGGGCTCCCAGGCTGTAAAGCACAACAAGTTCGGTAGTTGTGGTGCACAGGCTTAGTTGGTCTGAGGCATGTGGGATCTTCCCAGACCAGGAATCAAACCCAAGTCTCCTGCATTGGCAGATGGATTGTTGACCACTGAGCCACTAGGGAAGCCCCTAGGTTATGTTATTAACACAGGGTATCAGTGGAAGAAATACCATTTTAAATTTCTTATTACTCTTAGACTGTAAGAAAGCTCACTGTTTTTACATATTTACTATTTCAGAGGGCAACAGAGAGCTTTTATAGGCACTGAGGAACCTGAGTTGGAACATATCAGCGCTATGGTGGAGGTCGGTGAGCCCATCACATCAGTTCAGGCAGAAGCAAATACAGGTATGTGTAATGATTATCCGAAGGGAGGATTCATGGTTGTGCAAATTGTTTTCTCTCATTGTTATTTTGAGAAATCTTTCCATCTATTCCCTTTGTACTGAAGAAAACAGAGTTAACCCATTTTTAGAAAGCTCTTCTGTCTTGTATATATATGCAAGATTCTCTGGTGGGCACTGCTGAGCAGAGTGGTCTGTTATGTGGTCTGTGGACCAGTAGCATCAGCATCACCTGGGAACTTATCAGGAAGGCAGGCACTTTGGCTCCATCCTGGACCTTCTGAATCAGAAACTCTAGGAGTGAGCCCAGCCAGCTGTGATGTCACAAATTCTCTATATGATTCTTTCTGGCACCTGCTTAAGTTTGGAAGCCCCTCCTACACAGAATACAGAGGTGAATAGAACACATACACAGAATACAGAGGTGAATAGAACACAGAGGAGGCACTCGTGACTCACTATAGGTTTAATAAATAGAGAAGAGTTATTTACAACTGGAATATTTTCTTTTCTTTTGCAAATTTGGTCATTTAAAGGGATTTAAAACAACTTGTTTACTTCAATGAACATAACAGCCTAATTGCCAGGAATCTTACAGTACTCTGGGCATACAGTCTAATTGAGATACACTCAGCTGCCATCCCCATAAAGCTAGGACTGTAGAAAGATAATGCAACAAGCAATGAAAATCCAACTTGATAGTGTGATAACAGAGAAGTAAATGGTGCTTCAGAGGCATCCAAGAGGGTCACATTAACAACTCAGGGATCAACAGAATAGACTTCTCTGGAGAAATGGCTAACGGAGTGCCTGATTCTCATTACTTAAACATGATGGTCCTCAATCTGCAAGACTTCTCTACTAGCTGAGGAGAAACAGGAACAACAACCTTGCTCAGCTTCAGTTCTCCATTTACAGGTCACTTCCCTCAGGTCATCTATACTGTGGCCCCCTGAGCCGTCAGGAGAGCCTAGTATCACTGTTTTCATTTGACAGATGAGGAAACCAAGTCAGAGAAAGTTGACATGGCTTGTTCAAGGTTACATTCACAGTTTAGTGTGGCCAAGATGACATTCTGTTACTTCTTCGCCCCTTCCAAGTGCTTCGTTCATATCAGTTCAATGCATGCTATTAATTATTTTATTAATTAAGCATCTCTTACAGGCAGGTTCTTATGAGACACACAGTGTGTAACACATGGTCCTTGCATAATAAAAGAGATAAGTCCAAAATAACCATATTACCAGGTAGAATGTTATAAGTGTTATTTAAGTGGGACCAGGAAGAGTGTTATAGAAAGAATTTTTGAAAGAGATGACTTTTCTGTAATAAGGAGTATAATAACTTGCACCAACCCCAACATGAAACCATCCTAAAAAGTTAAAGAAGTGTAGATATTCCAGGCCCTTTCTGAAATATCAGAAATTCTAAACTAATATAACCCAATTAGAGGTTTTATTACAAAAGATATTATTCTTGGACTATTGAAGTGTATAGCCTTGATAATTACAGTTCGTTTTACTTCTCTCCTTGTGGTGTACCAGTAACTGCCACCCTGCATGATTTTCTTACAGTTTGGACTGAGATATCGTCACCTGCAAAAGTCTCTGATGAGCCTGAGCAATGGCCCAGTAACTATTTCTATTCCTCTTATGATGGCCATGAAGAAGAAAGACCTCTAATGGTTAGTAATGACATATTAAGATAAATAAATAAAAACTCTTCAAGCAGTTTTATTGATGAAATAGATTAGGCACATAGGGGTGGTCTTTTGTCAGTATCCTTGATGTTATTAGAGGTGTTCCAAGACTTGAAATAAGTCTTACCATGAACATTCAGTAAGCACTTTGCTCTGTAAGAACTTGTTTGAGCCATACCTTGAGCCCCTACTGAAGTTAATGAGATAGTCAATCATTCCAAGTCATATCATGACCAATTTTATCTTCAGTTTTATTTTATTTTCAATCTGGGCATGTCAGATAAAATCAGAGCACAACAGGAAGTTCAGGTATACTTAGAATAGATTCCAGATTAGATATAGGAAATAAATATAACACATTTAAAAACTATTTAATTTCACCTGGGAAATATATTTTAGTAGGCTGTCAAAAAAAACATGCTAATACTATGAATCTTAGAATATTAGAGCAAGGAAACACCCCATAAAAATAAAGGCTGCTTTAGGGTAAAAGTAAATGTTTTATAAATAAAGGCTGCTTTAGGGTAAAAGTAAATGTTTTCTAGAAGAACTAGTTTTTGGTGTTATTAGGTTCCTAGTGGGTTATCCCAGGGAGTTAGGACTATTTAGAATAAATCTCCAGTTTTCTGAAGTCACCAGTGTGGAGGGTGGGAATGATGTTTTTGTAGTGGACTGTTCCTTGGTGCTTTTCAGAGGATTACATTCAGTTGGGCAGGTCTGATCTCAAATCTCCATAGTATTGATGCTGAATTGCTTTCTTTAAAAAAGCAACAGAATATTTTTTCCATCAATAATACCATGACCATAATTCATATTTGTATGGTCGTTTACAGTTGACAAAATAATTTCACACTGAATATTCATAGTCTTAGTGAGAAAAAGGGCAGGCTTTATTCCCTCCAACTGACAGAGGAGGAGACCAAGGCCCAGAGCTGGTAAGAGATTTGTCCAGAGTTCGTTGTCTAGACCGGTAGTGCTCAAACTTTTTAGTGAATTTGCATTTTTCAAACAAAAAAAGTGTAGTGAGAAGGGTGGCATGTGAAATATTTTTGCAACAAAAAAAAATGAAGAAATAAAGGACTTACCTGATGGTCCAGGGGCTAGGACTTTGCGCTTCCACTTCAGCAGCACGGGTTTAATCCTTGGTTAGGGAACTAAGGTCCCTCAAGCTGCATGGTGCAACCAAAACAAAACAAATTTGCAAATCTATTTAACATCTGACTTCAGAAAAGACAGCTGGATTCTCATACTGGCATTTGCATTCAGTCTGTTGTGCTATCACACATTTGGTGACCTCCTGAAAATGCCTCAGTAGACTTGTGAGAGGATGAAAATGAAAAAGTCAAATAGAACTTTGACTCTTGCAGGCCCTGGGAACCCCCAACCTTGAGAATCACTGAAAAGAACTTTCATTTCCTGAAGTAACATTATCTGCGGACAGGAGGGGTCATTGTTCAGATGGGAGCAACAAGTCAGGGGAAGCTGGGTGGGGTTTCAATGTTTGCTATGAATGATGCTCTACGAAGGGATGGTCAACAACTGAGAAAGCTTTCACTAAGCATTTTTCCAGCTATCGTGTCAGAAAATAAAGCAAATATGCAAAACTGAAGAATGCTTTCATCTTAGGGGACAGGAATGGAGAAAAACCTACTAGTTCTTCTCCTTTCTCCCATGAATTCCCTGACTTGTGCTACTGAGGAAAATAGATACAAAGATAATATGGTGCATTCCACATCCCCCAATAAAATAACCCCCAAACTAAACAGCAAAGCGAGTTGGAATGAGCTATCTTTTAGCCTCACTTTATCAAGTCAAAACCAAGAAATATGGGTGCTGCTTCCCTTGGAGAAGCCTGAGTCAGAGATGGCTGTCCAGTTTTAATGAAGCTACTCTCTTGAATGGCAAATAGCTCTTTCCTGCCTGCTCCTTGGCCCATTTGATAAAAATACTGCTCAAAAGATGTTCAGCCCAAGTGATGTGGATAATTTTTTCAGGTTAATTCTTTTGGATGTGCAAAGGCTCGATACCACATAATTCTTTCTTTCCTTTTTTTTTAACCTTTTAAATTGTATTTTATATTTAATTGAGGATAATTACAGTATTGTGAGTGGTTTCTGTCATGTATAGACAACTTTCCTTTTTTTATCATTTTGTTCTTTTTTTGTTTTGTTTTTTGCTTGTTTTTTTAATTAATTAATTTATTTTACTTTACAATATTGTATTGGTTTTGCCATACATTGACTTGAATCCGCACAACTTTCCTTTCATATTAAAAAAAGCACTTTTAATTATGGTACTCTTTTTCTATAAAATCATATATCCAATGTCTAAGATACTGTGCTGGAAAAACTCGCATCTCAGAATACATTTGGACTCAGTTATTATTTCTTCTCTGTCTATCTTGTAACCAAATGCAATCTGTGTGCCTTGGATTATTTAGCTTATAAATGAATCAAGTTAAAATTCTAGCTGCAAAATGATTAAGGCCAAGTAAAGCACAGCATTATGGTTTAATATGCTTTTATTGGACTAAGCTTTTGCGCCCATGATTTTTACCTGTGCAGAATGATATGAAGCACAGAAATCCTTTTGGGGACATTATAAATCTTTGTTCAGGGCCATTGCCTTTTTTATATGCCAAGATAATTTTTTTTATGAGAGTAATTTACAAATAACAGTATTTAAATATTATTTTCATGCTTTTTTCTGGATTTATGTTTATTATTCATGTAACTTAAATCAGTTGGGCTCTGTTATTTTCTGTGTCGTTCACACTGTAATTCTCTTCTCACAAATAAAAATGAATTCTTCAGGTTAAATAAACACATGTTCTCCTTTTTTTTTTTGCCATCACAAACTGCTCAATGTTTGTTTGTTCTTACAAAGCTGCTGCAGCTAACCACATTTGCCATTGAGGAAAAGAGCAAAGTCTTTATGTTACAGATCATGCAGTTATGCAAGTAGTTTTGCATTCAAATTTGTAATGTCATTTTTCAAAACAACCTTACAGTCTCCAGGCAAATATAAAGCCCTAGCAGATTGCAGGAAGAGAGGCTCAGAAGACCTCCTGATTAGAAATGGAGATGTCATTCAGCTTCTCCATGAGGATGCTGAGGGTCGATGGTAGGTGCATTCTCCACGGCTATGTTAACCTCTCCCTGGGGCACATAAATATCTAATCAGATGTTCTGCTTTACTTGTATCTTTGTTATACAGTCTCAAGAAGCAGAAATATCACATTTCTTATCAGTGTTTCAATTTCATTGCTTCAGCCATGCCTATATAGCTCACTGAAAGGAATGTTAACCTTTGGTGAGTGAAGAATGCTTTGAAAGAATGAAATGCTTTGAGTCTGCATGCTCTTTTGTGGTTTACCTTTGACTCAGATGTTTCAGCTGATATATTGGGCTTTGTAACAGCTACAAATCACATTACATTAGGTCAAGTCATTCATTAATTCATCACATGTTTAAATGCCCACTATGTGCCAGGGACCATGTTCACTATTCTACAGCATAGCTGCAATTTGCTTTATTAGTTCAAATACTGACTTTTTAGTGTTAACATTCTGTCCTCATGCATCTGACTTTATACAGCATTGATTGCAAAGATGCTTCTGCCAAACATACTGTTTAACTACAGAGAACCCAAAGCAGGAAGGAAATATTGTTTGGGAGAGGACTGAATGAAACTTCCATAAAGCTTTTGGAAATTTTATATAAAATAATTCTGCCTTCATTGTATCAATAACTTTAACTGAAATGCTATATTGACTGTGTACTCTGACCCTAAAGGTGGAAGAGTGTACACATGAGAGTGAATTAATGATGGATCAATAATGTAATAGCCTTTTTTGTGATCTAAGTCCTTTATAGATTACTCAAAGGACTCAAGCATAGTGACATGAAGTTCTTTTGAATACATGCAATAGTTTTGTGAAAATTTGAGCTTCAGTGCATTGTATATGTTAATTTTATTACCTTCTACTACCATTATTGGCTACTAATTCACTTATTATTTAGGTTGGTGAAAAATCTAAACAGAAGAAAAGAAGGTCTGATTCCAGGGAACAGTTTGCAGATTTTAATTGGTGACTATAGGTTTCGGAATGCCAAAGGTACAGGTATAATATGAACTGGATTGTATGCCATTTGTTTAAAGCCTAAAAATGTTACAGCTCCAAGTGTAATTGGCATAGGATAAGAACCTCTCTGCGCTTTGAAATAAGCTGCAAGTTGACTTATTAATAATTTTTTCTTTTAATAGTTTTAAATTAATGAATAGAGATGTTTTAAACATGTTGAACTTTTCCCTACAAAAGTGATAGGTTTGAAAGGAAGGTTCATATATAGTGCTGCCTTGTAAGAGATCCTTCAGAACTAAATATTAATGATATACTTTTAAGGATTCAGCCTTACTATCCAAGAATGCTTTACCAGTGTGTTTTTACTCAGTTCTAAGAGCATGTTCTTTCCTTATGGTATGTTTCTACTGCAGTTGTGTATTCATGGACACACACACACACACACAAACACACAAACACACTCTGTTCTGTGCCTGACTTAATGTGTGAAGATACTATGAAGCAATGAGAATATTCCTTTCTATTAACCATTAGTTAATGGTTAAAAACCATTGGTTAACAAACATTAGCACTTGAAATTTCTGTATACAAACCAATATTCTTATAAATTTTTCACCTGATACTGAGCTATTTATACAAAGGCAGCACAAAAAACCCAGACTTCTTTGTGAACAAGATTTTTATTATATGTACATATTTCTTTGAATTCCTAGTTTTGGACTTGTATTTGAATTCTAGGTGATATTATCTTGTGTTTAAGTGAATCTAACAGGCCAGGAGTGACTTATTTGATTCCAAATTTCATTTATGGCATGAAACAAGACCTAAATGTGATAGGATTCACTATAAATATTGGGTCACATGGGAATCTCCAAAATGGAATCTCTTCTTGTTTTTTTGTTTGTTTTTGGTTATCTAAATCTGGGCTACCTTTCAAAGGTTTTTTGATTATTATTGAATTGCTGAATTATATAGATAATTAGTAATCAGAAGAAGTTGCTAGACCAACAACCTGACCTAATTGGCATTTATTCAAAATCTATACCCAACAACTGCAGAATATACCATTATTTTTAAGTATACATGGAACATTCACCAAGATAGGTCATACATTGGATCACAAAAGAAATCTCAATAAATTTCAGAAGATCAGAATTACACAGTCTCAAAAGATATTATGCTCAGTTCAGTTCAGTCGCTCAGTCGTGTCCGACTCTTTGCGACCCCATGAATCTCAGCACACCAGGCCTCCCTGTCCATCAATAACTCCCGGAGCTTACTCAAACTCATGCCCATCTAGTCGGTGATGCCATCCGGCCATCTCATCTTCTGTCATACCCTTCTCCTCCTGCCCCCAATCCCTACCAGCATCAGGGTCTTTTCCAATGAATCAGCTCTTCACGTGAGGTGGCCAAAGTATTGGAGTTTCAGCTTCAGCATCAGGCCTTCCAATGAACACCCAGGACTGATCTCCTTTAGGATGGACTGGTTGGATCTCCTTTGCAGTCCAAGGGACTCTCAAGAGTCTTCTCCAACACCACAGTTCAAAAACAACACTTTTTCGGTGCTCAGCTTTCTTCACAGTCCAACTCTCACATCCATACATGACCACTGGAAAAACCATAGCCTTGACCAGACGGACCTTTGTTGTCAAAGTAATGCCTCTGCTTTTTAATATGCTATCTAGGTTGTTCACAACTTTCCTTCCAAAGAGGAAGTGTCCTTTAATTTCATGGCTGCAATCACCATCTTCAGTGATTTTGGAGCCCCCCAAAATAAAGTCTGACACTGTTTCCACTGTTTCCCTATCTA
The DNA here is from genome assembly GCF_019320065.1 of Cervus canadensis. Taxonomy (NCBI): domain Eukaryota; kingdom Metazoa; phylum Chordata; class Mammalia; order Artiodactyla; family Cervidae; genus Cervus; species Cervus canadensis. Next base: position 110,212,856 of record NC_057419.1, read on the forward strand.
TTTCCCATGAAGCGATGGGACCAGATGCCATGATTTTAGTTTTCTGAATGTTGAGCTTTAAGCCAACTTTTTCACTCTCCTCTTTCATTTTCATCAAGAGGCTCTTTAGTTCTTCTTCACTTTCTGCCATAAGGGTGGTGTCATCTGCATTTCTGAGGTTATTGATATTTCTCCTGGCAATCTTGTTTCCAGCTTGTGCTTCCTCCAGGCCAGAGTTTCTCATGATGTACTCTGCATATAAGTTAAATAAGCAGGGTGACAATATACAGCCTTGACGTCCTCCTTTTCCTATTTGGAACCAGTCTGTTGTTCCATATCCAGTTCTAACTGTTGCTTCCTGACCTGCATATAGGATTCTGAAGAGGTGGGTCAGGTGGTCTGGTATTCCCATCTCTTTCAGAATTTTCCACAGTTTATTGTGATCCACACAGTCAACGGCTTTGGTATAGTCAATAAAGCAGAAATAGATATATTTCTGGAACTCTCTTGCTTTTTTGATGATCCAGCGGATGTTGGCAATTTGATCTCTGGTTCCTCTGCCTTTTCTAAAACCAGCTTGAGCATCTGGAAGTTCACGGTTTACGTATTGCTGAAGCCTGGCTTGGAGAATTTTGAGCATTACTTTACTAGCGTGTGAGATGAGTGCAATTGTGTGGTAGTTTGAGCATTCTTTGGGATTGCCTTTCTTAGGGATTGCAATGAAAAAACTGACCTTTTCCAGTCCTGTGACCACTGCTGAGCTTTCCAAATTTGCTGGCATATTGAGTGCAGCACTTCCACAGCATCATCTTTCAGGATTTGAAATAGCTCAACTGGAATTCCATCACATCCACTAGCTTTGTTCGTAGTGATGCTTTCTAAGGCCCACCTGACTTCACATTCCAGGATGTCTGGCTCTAGGTGAGTGGTCACACCATTGTGATTATCTGGGTCGTGAAGATCTTTTTTGTACAGTTCTTCTGTGTATTCTTCCCACCTCTTCTTAATATCTTCTGCTTCTGTTAGGTCCATACCATTTCTGTCCTTTATTGAGCCCATCTTTGCATGAAATGTTCCCTTGGTATCTCTAATTTTCTTGAAGAGATCTCTAGTCTTTCCCATTCTGTTATTTTCCTCTATTTCTTTGCATTGATCACTGAGGAAGGCTTTCTTATCTCTCCTTGCTATTCTTTTGACCTCTGCATTCAAATGGGAATATCTTTCCTTTTCTCCTTTGCTTTTTGAATGGGAATATCTTTCCTTTTCTCCTTTGCTTTTTGCTTCTTTTCTTTTCACAGCTATTTGTAAGGCCTCCTCAGACAACCATTTTGCATTTTTGCATTTCTTTTCCATGGGAATGGTCTTGATCCCTGTCTCCTGTACAATGTCACGAACCACCGTCCATAGTTCATCAGGCACTCTGTCTATCAGATCTAGTCCCTTAAATCTATTTCTCACTTCCACTGTATAGTCATAAGGGATTTGATTTAGGTCATACCTGAATGGTCTAGTGGTTTTCCCTACTTTCTTCAATTTAAGTCTGAATTTGGCAATAAGGAGTTCATGATCTGAGCCACGGTCAGCTCCCGGTCTTGTTTTTGCTGACTGTATAGAGCTTCTCCATATTTGGCTGCAAAGAATATAATCAATCTGATTCGGTGTTGACCATCTAGTGATGTTCATGTGTAGAATCTTCTCTTGTGTTGTTGGAAGAGGGTGTTTGCTATGACCAGTGCGTTCTCTTGGCAAAACTCTGTTAGCCTTTGCCCTGCTTCATTCCGTACACCAAGGCCAAATTTGCCTGTTACTCCAGGTGTTTCTTGACTTCCTACTTTTGCATTCCAGTCCCCTATAATGAAAAGGACATCTTTTTGGGGTGTTAGTTCTAAAAGGTCTTGTAGATCTTCATAAGCACCATTCAATTTCAGCTTCTTCAGTGTTACTGGTTGGGGCATAGGCTTGGATTACCATGATACTGAATGGTTTGCCTTGGAAACAAACAGAGATCATTCTGTCATTTTTGAAATTGCATCCAAGTACTGCATTTCAGACTCTTTTGTTGACCGTGATGGCTACTCCATTTCTTCTAAGGGATTCCTGCCCACAGTAGTAGATATAATGGTCATCTGAGTTAAATTCACCCATTCCATTCCATTTTAGTTCACTGATTCCTAGAATGTCAACATTCACTCTTGCAATCTCCTGTTTGACCACTTCCAATTTGCCTTGATTCATGGACCTAACATTCCAGGTTCCTATGTAATATTGCTCTTTACAGCATTGGACCTTGCTTCTACCACCAGTCACCTCCACAACTGGGTATTGTTTTTGCTTTGGCTCCATCCCTTCATTCTTTCTGGAATTATTTCTCCACTGATCTCCAGTAGCATATGGGCACCTACCGACCTGGGGAGTTCCTCTTTCAGTATCCTATCATTTTGCCTTTCCATACTGTTCATGGGGTTCTCAAGGCAAGAATACTGAAGTGGTTTGCCATTCCCTTCTCCAATGGACCACATTCTATCAGACCTCCTCACCATGACCCTTCCGTCTTGGGTGGCCCCACATGGCATGGCTTCATTTCATTGAGTTAGACAAGACTGTGGTCCTGTGGTCAGATTGGCTATTTTTCTGTGATTATGGTTTCAGTGTGTCTGCCCTCTGGTGCCCTCTTGCAACACCTACCATCTTACTTGGGTTTCTCTTACCTTGGACATGGGTATCTCTTCACGGCTGCTCCAGCAAAGTGCAGCCGCTGCTCCTTACCTTGGATGAGGAGTATCTCCTCATGGCTGCCCCTCCTGACCTTGAACGTGGAGTAGCTCATCTCTCGGCCCTCCTGTGCCCATGTAGCTGCCGCTCCTTGGACGTGGGGTAGCTCCTTTCAGCCACTGCCCCTGGCCACCTGCCTGGTGGCTCAAATGGTAAACCGTCTGCCTACAGTGTGGGAGACCTGGGTTCGATCCCTGGTTCGGGAAGATCCTCTGGAGAAGGAACTGGCAACCCACTCCAGTACTCTTGCCTGGAAATTCCCATGGACGGAGGAGCCTGGTAGGCTACAGTCTGTGGGGTCACAAGGATTCGGACATGACTGAGTTACTTCAGATATTATGCTAGAAATAGATAATCCCTAAATATTTGGATATTAAATGATATACATGTAAACAACACATGGGACAAAGAGGAAATCACAACAGTAATTGTAATTATTTAAAATTGAATGAAAATGAAATGTGACATATCAAAATTCAGGGATGTAGTTCAAGAGGGAGGGAAATGTAGGGAATTTTATAGGTTTAAGTACTTGTATTACACATTTAAAAAGTCAGTATAATTTGCCATATTAACATAATAAAGGGGAAAATTATGTAATCATTTCAGTAGATACAGAAAAACACTTGATAAAACTCCATACACATTCATGATAACAACTCTCACCATGATAGGAATAAAGGGAAAAATGTGTGCTTGTGAAAAACCACAGTTACCCTCATACTTAATGATAAAATATTGGAAGCTTTCCCCCTTAAGATTGGGAATAAGCCAAGGATATTCATTCTCACCATTTCTGTTTAACCTTATATTGGAAGTGTTAGTGCCATAATTCAAGCTAAAGAGATAAGAAACAAAAGAAAAGAGACAACGTTCTCATGCTTAGCAGATCTTGTTATGTCCAAAACCATTGGAAATCTATACACAAAATGACTCTATTAGAAGTAATAAGTGAATTTTATAAGGCAATGGTATATAAAACCATTATACAAAAGTAAATTGTAATTCTATATCCTAGTAACAGAGAATTGAAAAAAAGAAATAAAAATACCATTAGTAATATAAAGCATAAAATAAACAGGAATAAATCTAACAAATGTCCAAGGCTTCTATACTCACAGGAACAGATAATTGCTGGGATATATTTAAGATGACCTACTAGAAGGAGAGATATACCATGTTGGAGGATTGGAAATTTTATTGTTAAGAAATCCATTGTCCCCAAATTTACAGATAATTCAATCAAAATTTTAGCAAGCCCTTTTGAATAAAAAAATAAGACAGGTTTATTATAAAATGTATATGGATGGCAAAAAAAAAAAACAAACCTAGAACAGAAGAATCTCAAAAATCTTAAGGATTTACATATCTGATTTCAAGACCTACTAAAAGGCTGCAGTAGTGAATACAGTGGGTATTGGCTTAAGTATCGAAAAATGGAGTTCAGAAATAGACCCACATATAATACTATATAACTGATTAATGAGCTTCCCACGTGATGCAGTGGTAAAGTATCTGCCTGCCAACGCAGGAGACACAAGTTTGATCCCTGGGTTGGGAAGATCCCCTGGAGAAGGGTATGGCAACCTACTGCAGTATTCTTGCCTGGAAAAGTCCACGGACAGAGGAGCCTGGCAGGCTCCAGTCCATGGGGTCACAAAAGAGTCGGACACAACTGAGTAACTGAGCACACATGCAGTGTTTAATCAAAGTGTCAGCTGAATGGGGAAAGGAAGGTTGTTTTGGCAAATGATGCAGGATATTCACATAAAAAAAATGAAGTTCCAAAAAAAAAAAAAATGAAGTTCCATCCCTACACCTCACTCCACACACAAAAATTAATTTGAGTGGGCATCATAGACCTAAACCTAAAAGCTAGAAACATAAAGCTTCTAAGCACAGGACAGTATCTTCATGCCTGTGAGCAGTTAACCATTTCTTTCTTGTATTAGAAAGGGCAGATACAGTGCTAACCATAAAGGAACAGTATCAGACAAAGAAACATTGCACATGCTTAATTAAGCACTTTACCCTTTAAAAGTGTGTATGTATTGAAATAAGGTAAAATCCGAGATAGTGACATTTTGAACACTTTCAAAAACCAAATAGTTGTAATGAATCATATTTCCCCCCCAAATTAACTGATTCCATATTACACATTAAAGAATTAAGTTTGAAAATAAATAAGACCATCTTTCTGCCAACTGCTTTATGCTATTTAAGTCAGTAATGAGAGATAGAAAAGAAACACGAGTTACTTAAAATACATGCTCAAAGAACTGTGTAAATTAACATATATAAATCATTTTTAATGAAGCATATTTTAAAAGCCAATAAAGCTATGAAATAACAATGCAGTGTATATACTAGAAAATAGTGGCCTTTCTTGTACTCAGGTCTCCAAAATTCAAAATTGAAAACACCAAGTGCATTCATCTAACTTCCATATAATATTAGCATTTCTATTCAACATTAGGAACACTCAGTAGATTTTCCATATCTTTTATCATCATCATTTAAATATAGAGCCAGATGTCCTCATACTTAATTCAGGACAAAGTTAATTACATTCAATTTTAGCTAACTGCAATGCAGGACATGTAAAATTACATATTTGATTAGTTTTAATTTGATATTATTCCATTACTGTAACTAATCACAGTAGATTTAGGGCATATTACCATTCTTTGAAAAGTACATGACAAAATAGCTTAAATATACTTCAAGCCTGTGCTTATTTTTCAGGCAATAAAGGGCTTACCATACATTTATTGATGTACGTACACTTTATTTGGGAAAAAAATCATATTATTCTTTCCATTTGTATTTTCTACTTTCTACCATCAATACACTTTTCAGTATCGTTTTCTTTCTTGCAATGTCATTGGGAGAGTTACATGTAATGGGTTGATATATCATCAGCATTTAAAGAATGTATTACTCTCTTGGTGTGACATGCTACTAGATGAGGTGACATGGTTCCATAGGTCCCCATTCTCTAGCAAGTTCTGACTTTAGATGTTTTAAAAATATACAATTCTTTTAAGTAACATGCATTTATGACAGGTTGAATTGACAAAAATTAATACTTATTGGTAGATTTTGGTTGAATGCTATAATATCATGTGGTCCTCATTGAGATCTAGTCTCATATTACATTGCAGAGGACAAAATAGTGTAATGTGGCCTACAAAAATAGATTGTATTGTGTGTCAGTTAATGGATTAGGAAATGAAAATTGACCACAAATGCAACTGTCAACAGCACTTAGGTTTCAAAATATATATTATTTTATTTGAATTCTGGAAAATGGAATGTAAAAGTATCTCTGTGAATTATGTGCTTAATATGTTTCATCTGTATGTACACAGTATAGTTCATACAATATTTGTGAAATCTGGTTGTATGAGATGTGAATTGTATTTATTTTGATTCTATGAAGTTATGCTGTTCATAAAATAGATGATTTTAATAAACCACTATGTAACAGAATAACAACTTTCATATTAAAATAAACATCCAAAAGATATCACCTTTGAAATTAGGATGGACCTTTTGAATCCTCACATTTAGTGTTAGAAGTTGTAGCACGGACAACATTTTTGGCCTTAAAAGTCACTTGAGTATTAACATCATTCTTCATTATTTTGTAGATGCTGCTCTGAGTAACAAGGAAACTAAGTTCCCCTTGAATTAAAGGAGAATGAATAGACTTTAAAAAATAAGGTTTCCTTTGGAGGTGTGAACTAGATTATAGCTCTAGTTCAGTGTCACAGATAAACAGCACAAGAATCAGATGATCCTATGCTGCCCATGACATTCACAGAATTTCCTCAGGACTGAGGTGGACTGCGTCATTCACAGTTTGTGTCATTCTTGCAAGAAGCCATCTTCACACCTTCCATCCCCTCAGGTGAAAAGTGCAGTGTTGTTTTGTTTCCAAGTAGGGTTTTTCATGGCATGCATTCAGATTCCATCTGAAAACCATATTATCAATTATTCTGAACATTTACAGGCAAAAATTTGGGGGGCAACTTTTCAGTAACAAAACAAAACAAAAATCCAAAGAGAGACAAGAGATAATCAGAGATTTTAAACCCCTTTGGTAATTGATAGTTTATTTTATTATTTTTGTTATCTTTGTGACTTTACTATACCAAAGGGATATGTTCTGAAAGACCTCTTTTGCACTTAAACTGGTATTTAGGGTTGTCAGAGCTGTCTTTGAAAGGCCCAAAGCTAAAAATCCTGCAGTTAGGATGCTGAAGTTTACATATTATGCGTTGAAATTTAGATACATCACAGCTTTAAGTTAAATATTAGTATTTGCACAAGAGGTGTTCCTGTAACAAAGCTCTGCTTTCCAGTGTCTACTTGCTTTTGAATTTTCTAGAAAAATCTATTCTAGTGCAGGGTTTCATAAATTATATTGTATTTCTTTAATAATGTATGTATAGATGTCCTTCTTTTAAATACGTAAATGGTAAGATCACTTGTTTTAAAGCACAGGCTCAGTTGTTGCATGCAGTGTTGAACTTAGGCTTGGAGTATTTTGTATTATGGGCCACTGAAGTCAATGGTTTGAAACTGCTGCCTTTTGAATCATGGATCGTGAGTTTTACTATCAAGTTGGCATATTAGGTGCATAGTTTTTGATGACTGGTTTTACAAAAAACAACACAACTATATAATACACAAATTATTTATCTTTTAAAGTAGTTTTGTGTATTATGTCAAATCATAGTTTATTTCAATGGTATCATTTGATGTAACCATTTATATGACAAACCAATTGAATTTTATTCAAAGGCACCTGTAAATTATAAATCTTCTAACGTCCAATTGCTAGAATTTGTGATGGCTGATTTATAACTAACTCATGAAACTGTCCATATGTTTGATATTTCACTTGATTAATGCTTCTGAAACAACAACAAAATATTAAAATACACTTATTTTGTTTGCTGATCCTGTGGCTAGATAGAGTTAGGAGTTAAAACCTTTGAATAATGGTGCCCCTCTGCACAAAACATTTAATTTTCATGGTGTTAAACTAAGGATTTTAATCACTTAAGAAAATACTGAGTTCTGTAGATTCAAACATATGGTATAGTCTTTTAATGTTTTAATCACTAGACAGTGAATGCTATATTTATACATGTATTTGTATATGTAACTGCACTGTATTGATTTTATTGGACTTATAAATGTGTGTTACTATGAAACATAGCAGCAATTTTCCTTTAAGTCTTTGAATTTTAATTACATTATAAATGTACTAAAAATGTAAACGTACTTGCATTAATTCCACATTAAAAATATCCAAACTTAAACTCACTCGTATATTTTTTTTGGTTTAGTATCATTGAAAAAGCTTTTCCTTTCTTTTTTTTTAAATTGAAGTATAGTTGACTTACAATATTGTGTTAATTACTGCTGTACAACAAAGTAATTCAGTTATATACACACACACATATATATTCTTTTCCATTATGTTTTATCATAAGATATTGAATACAGTTCTCTGTGCTATACAGAAGAACCTTGTTTATCCATTCTATATATAAAAGCTTACATCTGTTAACCCCAACCTCGCACTCCATCCCCCCCCAAGTCCCTCCCCCCTTGGCAACCCCCAGTCTCTTCTCTAATCCATTATTCTGTTTCTGTTTCATAGATAGGTTCATTTGTGTCATATTTTAGATTCAACATATAAGTGATGTCACGTGGTATTTGTCTTTCTCTTTCTGACTTCACGTAGTGAGATAATCTCTAGTTGCATCCATGTTGCTGCAAATGGCATTATTTCACTCTTTTTAATTGCTAAGTAATATTCTATTGCCTATATGTACCACATCTTCTTTAGCCAGTCATCTTTCAATGGACATTTAGCTTGTTTCCACGTCTTGGCTATTGTGAATAGTGCTGCTATGAACATACAGATGCATGTATGTTTTCAAATTATGGTTTTGTCCTGATATGTGCCCAGGAGTGGAATTGCTGGGTCATATGCTAGCCTATTTTTAGTTTTCTGAGGAACCTCCATACTGTTTTTCACAGTGGCTGTGCCAACTTATGTTCCCACCTACAGGGTAGGAGGGTTTCTTTTTCTCCACACCCTCCCAAGCATTTGTTATTTGTAGACTTTCAATGATTGCCCTTCTGACTGGTGGTACCTCATTGTAGCTTTAATTTGCATTTGTCTAATAATTAGTGATGTTGAGCATCTTTTTATGTGCCTGTTGCCCATCTATATTTCTTCTTTGGGGAAATGTCTATTTGGGTCCTCTGCCCATTTTTGAATTGAGTTTTGTTGTTGTTGTTGTTATTGTTGAGTTGTGTGAGCTGTTTGTATATGGTGAAAATTAAGCCCTTGTCTGTTGCATCACTTGCAAATATTTCCTTCCATTCTATAGGTTGTCATCATTTTGTTTATGGTTTTCTTTGCTTCACAAATACTGGTAAGTTTGATAGGTCTCATTTGTTTATTTTTTTAAAGATTTCTGTTGCCTGGAGGGACTGACCTAAGAAAACATTGGTACAATTTGTCAGAGAATAGAAAACCCCTTTACTTTCATTTATTAGTGATACACTAAAGACACCATAATTATTTTGAGTTACTTGCTTACCTTCATTTTTGTCATAAAGTTGTAATAAATAAAACAAAGAACATGAGCTCAATGATAGATAAAATACCCTAGAACAAAGAAAACCTAGAAACAGAGTCTTATATGTATGTGATTTGCTGTATTGATGGATGTAGCATTGCATGTGGGGAAATGAGAGACAGTTTAATAAATAGTGCTAGGTAAGTTGTAAAAACATGGTTACTTGTAGCCTTGCTTCTCTGAAAGGGACAGAGACACAGAGACATCTGACCAGAACTAGGGTAAAATATTTTGCTCAAAAAGTTTCTTTACCCAAATCTGTAGGAAAGCAGTACATGAGGTTTCAGGGGTTAGATAGCCATGGTTGTGAGAGGATATTTCCACACACTGAAAAAAATCTGCTTCCATTTGATGAAGTCCAAGGAAAGCTGGAAAGCATCTAGATACCCACAGTTGTTTTCTGAACTGTTGATTTTTGCAAAGGGCTCTTAGCTGGGTTTGCTAGACTTAATCTTTTCCCCAGCCCATTAGGGAGTTAGAACTTATGCCTTAATATAGAAGGAGAATCAAAACCTATCACACTGGTTTGATTGGGTTGTTTCTGTTGTTTTAATGACTATCCCATCACAGATTTAACTATTTCTTTTGGCCTTTAAATTTATTTTTAGCTTTTTTGAGGAAGCACCAGCAGTGAACTGCTTAATCAAACATTTTATTCATCTTTAAGAACTCCCTGAAAATTAAAATGTGTATTCAAGTTTTTATTTATGCATTGGCTGAGGAATAAGTATTGGGCTGACCAGAAATTTTGTTCAAGTTTTTCTGTAAGAACTTATGGAAAAACGTGAATGAACTTTATGGCCAACCCAATATTATTGTTGACATTTCCACAGTTACATATGAATCTCACAATATAGAGTATGTAGTTGTTATAAAAGACTTCCCAACTTCTAGGCTATGGTATTCTCTTAAGAAGAGAGAAAATTTCAGAGTATATTTTTGAAAGTATAAGAGAGTATGAGAAATGCTCCACTTGAAGAGAAATTAGGTCAGTGATTTTGTTTGAGGTTTAGTCAGAAATCAATCCAGTTTCACTTAAAAGACTTTCCCTGAGAAAAATGCTCGTTATTACTAGGTATTAGAACATAGAAATGGTCTTCCCTTAGGAGCAGTAGACTCCAGAGTGCTCAGTGAATCAAGTCTCAAGCAATTAATTGTCAAAACAAGTCATTTTTAGTACATTTCAGTACACTTCCCCTTTGTTGATTTGGGATGATCAGTTTGTAGTTGGTCTTATGGGGTCTGCCCAAGGACAGCAAGCAAACCAACCAAGAATGTTACAGACAAAACTAAACCCTTTATATCATTCAAAAGGAAATTAATAGAAGTGAAAACTGGCTTTTAAAAAAAATTCTCTTTAGTTCAAAATGTATTTTCTATGTTAAAGCTCAAGACATACTCAAGTCTAAAGTTTTCCCTTAATAGAGTCACAGATGTAGAAAACAAACTTCGGGTTACCAAGGGTGAAAGGGGGGAATGGGATTAACTGGGAGATAGAGATTGACATATATATACTAATTATGTGTAAAATAGGTAACTAATAAGAACCTGCTGTATAGCACAGGGAACTCTACTCAATACTCTTTAATGGCCTATATGAGCTATATGGGAATAGAATCTTAAAAAGAGGGGATATATGTATATGTATAACTGATTGACTTTGCTGTGAATCAGAAACTGTTGTTAGCAGAAACTAACAATATTGTAAAGCAGTTATACTCCAGTAAAAATTAATTTAAAAATTTAAAAAGTTTTCCCTTGTACTTGATGAGAGGCTACCTTATATTCGTTGATCACCTCATTTCACGTATATGAATTCACCATTAAATTCTGAAGCAAATGTATACAAAGTAGGACTAATAATGTGTATTGAGAATAGCCCATGAAGCTGGACTTTGTGAAAAAGGTAAATGAAACTTTCCTTAAGCCCAAAGCAAATAAAATGTAAACTGTTTCAAAGATACATTTTGTATAAGTTTTGGTGAGATAGACTCACTAACTCAATTACTCCCAATATAACCAAACAAACAAAACCCAGGCTGGAGAATAAATCAAAACATCATAATAGAACAGAGGAGCCGGGTAGAGTGAAAGTCAGAAAGATCTGAAGCATGAAAAAAACATGATGTGCTGAGAATTATCTTAGTTAATATTTTTTTTATCTCAGTTTGATAGTGAATGTGCTCTTTTACATGGTAAGCTACAAGAACAAATAAAATAAGTGAACTTTAGCTTCTCAACCATAACAAAAATGACTTAAAATGGAAAAATTCTAGTGGGTGTTTTGGAATATAATATTAGAAGCTAAAGTGGTCTCTTTACTGACCTTGGGGAAGACACAAAGCTACACTTATACATTTAGAGCTACTTTCAAAATACCTGAATTCAATGCAAAAGAGACATTTTACATATGAGAATTTGTAGCTTTAAAATCTGCTTGTGTTCCTCAAAATACCAAGTGATGGAAAGGATGTGAAACAAGAACTCTTACATGATGTTACTGGCACATAAATTGGTACAACCCTTTGATGAACAATTTGCTAATACCAAATAAAGTTGAAGTAAACACTGTATAGCTTAGCAATTCCACTCTGAAGTGTCTACCCCTGGGAAACATTGACACATGTGCTCAAAGAACTCAAGACTATAACCAAGGTCTTGAAAGGCTAATCTGTTTCACATTTCCTAGAAAGTAATAATAACTCCTCTCATAATCCTTGGAAGGACATGAATGTAGACATTCTCTCTGTATTTATCTGTCTCTTTTTCTATGGCATATTCCCTGTGTTCAGGGTGAATTTCTCATTCTTACCCTAGATGACTGTGTTTTGCTCTGATGTGGTCAGTAATAGGTTGTTTTCCTTCCATTTCATTTATCCATTGGTTCATTCATTTAACAAGCATGTACTGAGTTTCTCAGGGCTTCCCAGGTGGCGCTAGTGGTCAAGAACCCACCTGCCAATGCAGGAGACAGGAAGATCCCCTGGAGGAGGGCATGGCAACCCACTCCAGTATTCTTGCCTGGAGAATCCCCATGGGCAGAGGAGCCTGGCAGGCTATAGTCCATAGGGTTGCAGACTTGGACATGACTGAAGCGACAGCACGCACGCATGTGCTATTTCTCAGAGACCTGGTGTATTCTTAATTCAGCTACTTACTTTCAAGCTGAGTTTTAATATCATGAAAATGCATGCTTTATTTTTGTCATATATTCCAAGAGGAAAACAGATTTTTATATATAGATCTTCACTAAAGCATGTCATGTGTAAATCCTGGGACTCTTTTAGCTTTATGAGGTCAACACCTGAGCCACTACATGATTATTGATTTGCAGAAGCTATCTATGACAGCATGCTGGAAACATCAGCAAGTTTTAATAGATTAGGATCTCATATTTAACATTGCGAAGAAGCAGCCTTTTGAAAAGAAGTCCTTGGAATCAGGAGTATCCCTGTACCTATTTCCATCCTTCTCCAATCAAGAGGTAACTCCCTGGGACAGGGTAGGGGTGAGGATGGGGGGAAAAAAGAGGTCAGTCTCCTACCAGGGTGAAGTGATCTGGCCAGGAGTTCAAAATATTACTCTCATTCTGTGACAGGTCCTCAGCTCTGTTCTAGAAGCCATTGCCTCTTTATCTATAAGAAAGTTTCTGCCTGCTGTTTTTCCTTTCTGATAACCTTATCCCTACTAGAGGCTGAAATTAACTCTGGAAATCTCTAGGTAAGCCATAACCCCACAGACACAGTGGAAACAGTCTGCCTTGAAAGTACTCTTGGAGAAAATGAGTAATCTGGATACCTGGCTTGGTTGGAAAGGACAGGTGTCCCAGGCCAAGTTTTTTGCCCGCTGTAACTTCAGCAGTCTCCATAGTTTCCAGAACATGATTTTTGTGGTTTTAACCATGAGATCCTCGCCCCCGCCCCCCAGTTTTTATTTTGTATTAATCCACTGACCCTAGCATTCTTTTTCGAATCCTGAGATTTCTAAATGGCATCAGCCTCAGATTCAAAAAGAGCCCTGAGTACTTTGCTCAGACAGGCCTGTCAGCTGCTGAAGTGTGTTTCCCCTGTCACCCAGGACTGTATGGCATTGTTAGTACCCCGGCTTCAGCTGGCCTCTGAAGCCTTCCTTCAACTTTCAAACAACAGCTTCTGCAGTAGCCTTCTGTCTTGGCATGCTGCCTATGTTTTACTCCGTGCAGTTGCAATGAATTTAGCTGAAATGTTCCAGGATGACTGTGTGCCAGATAACAGTGATCAACTTGCTCTGGAAGTCAAATGTCACACCTGGAAGGCCCAGTTCTCTCAGGTGGGCTAAAAGCCAGACGCCAGCACTGGAGGTTCACTCCACAGGTGCTGCCCTGAGTCCAGGACTGCGGTTCCAGTTTGTTATTGGACGGCCACTCTGCCTTCCCTGCTACCCGATGGTTTTGTTGATCTGGTCACTTGTTTGTCAATTAGAGCATCACTAATAAGAATTTCAGGCAGTGTTCAGTCCCAGGTTTGCTGAAAGGATTTCCACCAATGCAGAATGCCCCCTGCTGCCCTAAAAACAGACAAAGCTCTAATTCAAAGCACTGTACTTCCACAATGTGAAGTGGGAGACCTGGGCCTGGCCTTATCTTGGCCTCAATTTCCTCATCTGTTAAATGGACAGAGCAATTTGGATGGTGTCTAAGGGCCCTTGCAGCTCTGACTTTTTTAGATTGGACTGTCAGCTTTCAGAAGTGGTTTAAGAATTATCATTAAGCAATTTTGTGAACTGGTCTGTCACGGTTCAGGAAAGTAGGGGAGAAAACTTTTCTTCCTCCCTTGGCAAAGAAAATTGGACATTTTGTTCCCATCATCATTTAGCAACTAATATTCAAAAGAACCCAAAACAATCATACTTAAACAGCAACTTGAAATGACTGCACTACATTAACACACTTTTCTCCACTCAGCAAGAGTTCTATTTTAACCTGTCACTTCCAATATTGCAGCAGCATGTTTCAGCCTATTTAGACTAAGTAGCTACAGCGATTTTGAAAGCATTAATACTCTTATATGGCGACTGTAATAGCTTTCTAGGTAGACATCTAGCGACAGATTGCCTGGTCTCCGTAAAGCTCTTATGGTGGCTAAAGGCCCTAAATGTACTTGCCGGCAAAATGCCGCAGTGCTTCTAACGCAGGTTTTTAAACCTCTTCGTAAAGACTGTTTGAGGACTTGGTGGCCAGAGTTCTCCCTCTGCGAAACCAATCACAGAAGTGCAGATCTCACGCCCCCTTGCTCTTCTTTTAAAGGGTGTCTCCATGCTGCCAACAATCCAATCGCCAGAGCGCTGGCGCGCTCACAGACTGTTGCATCATTTCAAATGCAGTAAGCGGTTCCTATACGGAATCATGTCCTACTCAAACCTGAATGGATAATCATCAGTGCTCCTCCTCTAGCCCAACAAGAGCTGAATAGATTTCTTTTATATTGTTCTATATAACCTCAATGCTACGGCATATTTATTTAAGTATGGCTCTTCTCCTGATAACTCCAATACAAAGATACCATTGTGGATAAACATGATTCAGTTTTAGCTAAGCATTTACTGAGCAGCTATTGTCGTGAGGATAGTAGTGACACAAGCCAACTCACAATACATATTTCAGTTAATCACAAAATATATAAATTGTGAACTCAATATGAATAAACACAATTGGAGGTTAGGCATACATAATTCACTCCTTGAATTTGTTGAATAAAATTGGAAAGAATGTGAACTCACTGACTGATCCACAAGGTCAACCGAGGGCTTGGAACATTCCTGTCAAAACTCTTCATACACAATGCAGAGTCAAGCACAAATGTAACGTGACTAGACTTCCCTGGTGCCCACAATGCAGGAACCGTTATCCCCTTCAGGAGTAAGACTTCACAGCGTTGCAAACTAAGACCTGGCACAGCCAAGTAAATAAAAATCTCTTTTAAATGGATGACTTATCCCAAGCCATATCACAAACTATTAGACTCAATCGTTCGGTGGATCCAGACCACTGTCCTCACCAGGAAACAGTACACACTGCCTCCCATGAAAGCTGCATGACAAAAGAGCATCAAATCTCTGCTGTGTCATATGGCATTTGGATACATTCTTTTGAGTGTCCTGCTGAATGTAGTATTTGGGAGCCCTCTCTTTGAATGATTCAACAAAAAACACTTTTTGAGGAATTGAAAACTACATTTATTGATACTTGTATTTGAAAAACTCAAGGATAAAAGGGATTAATGAGAGTAAGTTGAAAGAAATCAGCAAGTGTGAGGCCTGGATGGGAGTAACATGAGGGCAGGGGCAGCAGCAATGTGGTTGGGTCAAAGTGGTCCAAAACATGGTGTTGTCAGTAGTTCCACATGTAATCACATGCAGGGTAAATTATTCACATCAACCAAATTAATGAAAAGCCAAGGTGTGAATCAGAACATCAGTTTAACTCACAAAGGGAAATAGTCAAATAGATCAAAATATCGATGTGATTGATTGATATGTTGGTTGGTCAATAACCCTCTAGAGAATATAATATAGAAGGCCTAATTATAATTTAAAAAAGTGGCCTGGTGAGCATGGGACCAGCAAAAGGGAGTTAACTGGCTCATGGGAACGATACATGTCTGTAAGCCTGGTGCAGCCCTCTCCACTGTGGTGATATGCGAGTTGAGGAGGCATGATGCTCGTGTTTTCTGGTCTGAGCAATTTCTTCCTTAGCCCTGAACAACACTGGAGACACAGCAATGAGTTTTCTTGAAGACACTATTTGCTCTACTTGCAAACTGTTGTGACAGGTGTCAACTCACCTGGCTATATGTCAGTTTTCCTGGTTATAATGACATGCCCGTTTGCCTTCATGGAACCATGTCTAGTCAAACCTCCGTAACAACACAATTACAAGTCCATAGGAAACTACTCTGATGGGTCATTCCTTCCATTATGTATGATTTTAACAATGTGAGTGTCTGAGAGGAACTTTTCCTCCAAGATCAGGCACCTTACTTTATCTCTGTGTGATGAAAAGGAGGCTCAAGACCAAACTGAGAGCAAGTCTGGGGTTGATAGGTGCACAGCAGTAAAACGGTACAATGCCTCCTTCCCCTCGTTTAATGCCTATGTAGGGAAAAGGGGAGAGAAAGAGAGAAAGTGATTTGGGGATTAGGAGGTGGAAAGGATAAAGGATGCACGAATAAGGGTACTGAAAAAGAAGAAGTGTTTCCCATGACTTTTAATCTCTCAGGTGCTCCTATGTTCTTCCTGGATGAATGTGGGGCTGGTCTTTTGATGGACTAGACCAAATATCCTGGATACAGATCCAATAAATTTTAACTTGGTGGGGGATGTAAGAAAGATCTGGCATGTGGAATACTGCTAAGGACAGAGAAGCAGTGAGTTGCCCCGGTGGAGAACTACAATGCTTGACCGGCAGGATTAAGAATTTAACTTCACAATTTGGTCAAGGGCTGGACCTGAAGGAATGGCCACAATTTCCCACCACAGTATGTTTCTCTAGTGATTACATTTTCTTATCTACTTATTCTAGTAAAATATGAAGTCTAGCTAGACTTCTCCCCATAAAGAGAAAAAGGAATATTCACAGAAGGTATGCACTCAAATCTAAAGAGATGGGAAAGTGATTAGTTAGTAAAGGACCTTGTCAATGTTCAATTCCAAATATGTCAGCCTTGGAAATACATTTTTCTTTACGTGAGCTTTGTTTTTTCCTTAATCCAGTTAACATACCGGGACACCTTGGTATATATGCCGTATTTTCCTTTCATTGCACACTCTTCACCCCAGCTAATAATTCCAGTTAAGAAACTGGTACCTTCAACTTCGGTAACATGGGGTCCCCCACTGTCTCCTTGGCATGAATCTTTACCTCCCTCATGGTAGCCGGCACAGAACATGTGATTGTAGATGGTGAACTTCGTGGATCGAAGACACGTGGCTCGGTCAACAAGTGGAACTTTCAGGTACTGAAGAATTGAGGCTGACCTCCCTCTGTTGAAGACTTTGCCCCAGCCACTCACATAACCGTAACCAAATTTGAGGAAGATGTTCGTGTATTCCCTGTCAGCAATGCAAATAGGGGTTACATAGCTATTTAGCTTTAAGGGTTCATCCAGCTCCAGGAGGGCAATGTCGTGGCTGTACTTATTAATAGATGCGTTGTAGCCGTGGTAAGGAATAGCACGAATCACATTTCGCTTTTGCTCTGTAGGTTCTGGCTCCTCGGTGTTATGTTCACCTATAGAAAAGAAATGTCTTTTTCAGCCACAGTCTCTCCCACAAAGAAACACGTTTTCCAAGTGTCCATCTAGCATCACTTCCTTGTGGTGGTTTAGTCGCTCAGTCGTGTCTGACTCTTGAGACCCCATGGGCTAGAGCCCACCAGGCTCCTCTGTACCTGGGATTTCCCAGGCAAGAATACTGGAATGGGTTGCCATTTCCTTCTCCAGGGAATCTTCCTGACCCAGGGATCAAACCCTGGTCTCCTGTGCTACAGGAAGTCTCCTGCATTGCAGGTGGATTCTTTACTGACTGAGCCACCAGGGAAGCCCCTGTCCTTAGCTGGCAGCTTATATTCACCCACTGAAAATAAATTTCTCTTCATTCACATATCACCTTTCACATAAAGAAGCAGATTCTCCAAGTGTCCACTTAGCACCATTGAATTACCTGCCAGTCAAGCATCAAATATCTTATTCTTGTACTGTTACGATTTTGGTAAAACTTAATTGAGGGCCAGTGCATACTTTTCAGAGCAAAAAGCCATTCAGGACCATCAGATAGATGGATCTGTTCACCCATGCTGTTTACAAGTCTCATCCTGTTCACAGGTGATAATGAATTGACTCGTTATGAATTATCCTCAGTTCAGTTCAGTCACCTAGTCATGTCCGACTCTTTGCGACCCCATGGACTGCATGCAGCACATCAGGCTTTCCTGTCCATCACCAACTCCTGGAGCTTGCTCAAACTCATTCCCAATTTCAAGGATTTTGACCACTTGTTTGAGCACAGATAATACATTCATTTGGTCATTCATTCAAATGTTAACTAAGGGCAGGTTATAGCTTGTGTCAGCGGTAAGGATGTAAGCATCAGTGATGTGACATGGCTTTTGCAAAGGCTCAGTCTGGTGGGGAAATGGACACATCAATAGATAAGTATATTTGCACTGAGATGAGTACTAGTAAAGGTCTGCCAAAAGAATGATGCAGAGGGATTTCCCTGGTGGTCCAGTGGTCAAGAGTCCACCTTCCAATGCAGAGGGCTTGAGTTTGATCCCTGGTTGGGGAACTAAGATCCCACATGCTGTGTGGTGTGGCCAAAAAACAATAATAATAAATAAGGATGGAATAAGTTGGATTTTGAAAAGATTGCCTCTCTACCACTAGTTCAACTTATTTAGCAATGATCTTAATAGACTCTAGTAAAATATGATATGGACTACCCTGGTGGCTCAGTCAGTAAAGAATCTGCCTGCAATGCCGGAGACGGGGGTTCAATCCCTGGGTCAGGAAGATCCCCTGGAGAAGGAAATGGCAACCCACTCCAGTATTCTTGCCTGGGAAATCCCGTGGACAGAGGAGCCTGGCAGGCTACAGTCCATGGGTTGCAAGAGTTGGATATGACTTAGCTACTAAACCAACACCCAAATGATACAGCAGTCATATAGATCCAGGGCTGTTGCAAACAATTACCATCCCTTGTTTATTTACCTGCAACAACAGTAATTTTAACACCAGGCTTGATGCAGTGGGCTGCAGTTACAACCCATTTTTCATTAACAATGGAACCTCCACAGAATGCAGCAATTTCACCATGCAAAAGGACCTGTGGAAACAAAATGATGAATCTTACTACATAATATATTTGATCTACAACAACAACAACAACAAAACACGTGTGCTATTTAGAAGAGTGAGCAAAAAGTTGGCTTCTCAGTGCTGGCTGAAGTGGAGTGTTTCTGGCAAGTGCCAGTTTTGAAGATGTCTTAGTGTTCCTGGAGCACAATCAAAAAAGCCATTTCTGAAACTGTCTTGAAGAGAATGAGCAGTGATAGCCAGGGGGAGTGCTAGATGAGGCAACTAGGAGGAAATAGCTTCTTTGGATGATGTAGGGTCCTTGGATTTCTTTTCCAGGCGAGTCAGGTTCTCTGATAGCATAAATTGCTTCTTGGGGATATGGCTGGTACATTCAGAAGCGCACTGACTTGACTCCTGGAGATCAAGTGATTACTGAGCCTCCTGTCCATGCACGAGGAAATCTGCTTGCCATAGAGCATTTGAAAGAAAAACTACTGACTTTTCCAGGAGATCTTTTCAAGTCCTTTCTCAACAAGAATGATATGAAATGAGACTTAATGTCTGTGCTATGGCCACTCAGGCAGAGAGCAACAGCCGAACTTGTGCACTCCTTCTGGTCTCCCCCCTACCATCTCCACCTCCTCACACTGGATCTGTAAGCTGCCCCTGTCCTAAAAGCTCTACTAAGCTATGTTTGATTTGGGGACAGAGATGTTTGAGCACTACCTTGAGCCTGGGCGTGATTAGATAAGATGCCAATCCATTCTTTCATCTACACATTCATCGTATAACCAGAGTGGACTATGGATATTTTTACCACCTCAATGTCTAGATCAACTTGGAGAATTTTCACTTCCTGTGTATGCAAGGGCCTTGGTCCACCTCTTCAGGAAGAAAGCTGAGAAGTGTGAACACTAGAGGGCATACTCAACATTTGGTAAACCGTTTGTGGGCACTGCTGCCCTTTTACTGAAGCACATACAGCCTCAGGCATAAGCCCATTCATAATAAACTAAGAAAAGGGAGTGGTCACTCCTTTCTGGTGTGAGTCTGAGAAGGTCCTTGGGGGCATATTCTAGTGAAGATTCTTTTTGTCCTGAATTCTATTTATTGAACCCTGGCTAATCCTAGACACTAAAGCACTAGCCTCCCACATGGAGACCTATGGGGCTGACTCACTGCAAGCCTCTGACCCTCTTCTCTAAACACAGGTTTCCCTCTCATTCTAGCTGTCGTTTTTCATGTTGAAAAATAAAAATATAGGAAAACTCACACAACATAATAAACACCAGTTCACCCACCGTCCAGACTCAACAACGATCTTAATTTTTTTTTTTTTGAATCTGTATTGCTCACTGTGGACAAATCACTGTGCTAAGTGTTTCACGTACATTTAATACAACACTTTGTGGAGTGACACATCCATAGAGATGAGCAAACCAAGGTTTAGATATGCAGTTAGTTAAGCTCAGTTAGTGGTGAGGCTGGGATACAAACCCTAGTCTGCCTGGCTTCAGACTCTAGGCTTCTAAGCGCCCAGTATTTCTCCTAGTGTGCCGGGGTGCTTATAAAATGCAGCTTTGGGAGCCCACCCAGATTTCATCAGAATATTTGATGCATGGGATGGGAGAAAATGCAAATCTCTAGAATATCCTTATGCATAACTAAATTCAAGAAATTCTGTTTCCGAATTTCCACGGCTTGGTGACCTTTATGTTTTAAAAGTGATTAGTCCAGGAGGAGCTGGCTACACAATTTGCGGGGCTCGTTGCAAAATGAAAGTGCAGGTCCCCTTGTTCAAGCTAGGAAAAAGTGTCATGGGAGATACTAAAATAAAACAGTTTTGTTTTTCTTCTGTGGTCTCTCACAACCTATCATGGTGTTGTGAATTTACTGTTTAAAGTTGGGCTCCCTCATGTGTGGGGCATAGCCACTGGGTGAGCGCAGGCACTCACAGGTGCCAAGGGGCACTGAACAGGCACTCACAAATGCAGCTCTCAGCTGCCACGTCCCCTCTCCCATCAGCCCTGTGCTGGTGCCCTGGTGCCATCTTTCCTTCCCACTGGTCCACTGAAGCAATCAACAGCCAATGGTGACTCCCAGGGGATTTCAGCTTCTGTGTCAGGATATGTTCAGTTCCTGGAATGAAGGGAGGCAAGAGGTTTGCCCCCGTTATTCCCCCTCCAAATGTCCTAGGACCCATTTCTGGCCATATGAGATGCCATGTGGCCATGCCCCTTCCTCAAATGGCAGAGAGTCTGGGCACCCAGCTTCAACTCTCTGTGTGCCTATGCTGGAGGAGGATGACAACAGTAGCTGTTGGCAGTGAGGAGGGGGCATATGCCACTGTGCCAAGGGTTGGCGGTGGCAGTGGTCATTGGGCGGCTGGGGAAAGGCGAGACAGAGCTAGCCAAGGCACCAGGGGACAGGGCAGAGGGGGGTCAAGAATCCACCCCTGTGCGGTGCTAAGAGGTGAGCCTGCAGTGACTTGAGGTTCCAGGTCACCAGCGCACGCGTGCTCCATTGTCTCATTGAACTTGAGTTATAAAACACAAATGCAAAGCATTGAACTACAAGTGCGGGACCCTTTGGAAGACAGGGCCCTGCAGCTGCACCGGTTACCAGTTCTTGAAACTGGCCCAGACCTCAGGTGAGTATCCTCACTAGGCGAATTTGTGCAACACTGTTCTTTACTGGGTCTCATGACTACAACTGAATACATCTGCTCAAGTACAGGAGTTAAGCATTCATATACAATGATATAATGGTGCTTACCCTCTATATGAGAGGCGAATTGGACATCTCTCAGCTTAATGGGCTAGTTAGGCCAGAGTGAATGATAGCCACAGCCTCAGGCACAGAGACTATGTTGTAGCTAGTCTGATTCCTGCCAAAGACTTGCTGCCTGGAGCTCCTACGCTGTTCTGGTGGATGGCTGAGAAATACAGTTGTGTCCTTTCAAGCCCAAAGAGTGTTTTTTTTTTTTTTTCCCCATTCCTGATTAGTATTAGAAATTTTGGTAAACATCTTTGCCAAGAAAAAGCCCTAAAATACATTTACATTTAAAAATATTTCAAGTAACTTGGTTTTGGAATGTTTACTTGACTACTTCAGGATCACAGCTATCTAAATGTTAGCTGTTTGGAGATGAGCTGTCTGCGTGGCCAAGGACAAGTTCTTGTATGACATCACTTTGGAGAACTATCAGAAAAATGGGAAAGCATATGTTCTGAGCAAGGTCTTCGAGTGCTGATCTGTCAAACATTTTAATGTTTGTTATATCCTAACAGGAGCACATTTTCTCTTTCACACACACAGATACACACCAAACACACCCACATACATCTGCAAAATACACATTCACATATCTATTTTGATGTTCTTCACTGACAATGCCAGCCTAGAGTAATAGCTCCTCCCCTGTTTTTCCTTTTTTTAACCTTTTAACTCAAACTTGACCTTTCTCTGTCGTTTCAGTAAACTCTTACTCTCCATACCTAGCCACCTCCTAACAATATTTCTTGGCATACTTGTTCTCTTATGTATAAAGAGCAAAACCATTTCTACCTGAGGTATGGCTTATTAAGCCCACAGGTGTGGCTCACCCAGCCCTTGGCCCTACTTCATTTTTCTGGGCACAGAGGGGAGGATCACTTTTGGCTTTTAATGGCTAACTAGACTAGTATTGACATCTGCATTGCAGGCAGATGCTTTACCATCTGAGCCACCAGGGAAGCCCAGTCATTGAAATAGACTTCATCAAACCATCCTAGAGAAGAATTCTCTAAATGTTCTGTCCAAAATAGTTTTGTGGGGCCAGATGAGATTACATATGTCATGTTTTCATTTCTGCTAATTGGAACTGTATAATCTGAGCTAAGAAAAATAGAGGATTATCTTTTCAAGTGAAGATATATCTATAGTCTTAGGAAGTTCATGTAATATCTTATCTTCCTCCCAATATCCCCCCCCCCACCAGGAGAAAGAAATTTCCGGTGTATACAGATGGTAACTACTTGTTGTCTGCCATGGGGGTGTGTCCTAATCAAACAGAAAGAATTGGGTCTGTGTAGGCACACCCACTCCAGTATTCTTGCCTGGAGAATCCCATGGACAGAGGAACCTGGCGGGTTACAGTCCAAGGGCTCGCAAGAGTTGGACACAACTGAGCAACTAAACAACAACAATATAAAGGATTAAAGAAAGCTTAACCACTTGGTTTCCATTGTATTCTGGCTTTCTCAATCTCATAGAATGATCTTCAAATGATTAAACGTACAATGAAAAGTGAAAGTGTGAGTTTCTCCGTTGTGTCCGACTCTTTGCGACCCCATGGACTGTAGCCTGCTGGGCTCCTCTGTTCATGGGATTCTCCAGACAAGAATACTGGAGTGGGTAGCCATTCCCTTCTCCAGGGAATCTTCCCCACCCAGAGATCGAACACAGGTCTCCTGCATTGCAGGCACATTCTTTACCATCTGAGCCATGTAGCTCAGATTAAACATACAATACTTATGGCTAATAGGGAACCTGAGGCCCATAATAAACCAAAAGAGAAAGACCAGGCACATCGCATCCATGGCCAGACAGATTCTAACTCAAAGCAGAAGAGGAGGGTGGAGTTCTTGGGGGCAAGTTCGCACATGCTCAGAATTGTTGGCTGGCTGGGTCAAGCGAATAGGACCAAAAGCCAGTGAGAGGTGTAGAAAGCTGAAACTCAGTGCTGCTTCCTCCAATTTCTGACTTTTAAGCTGTTGATGAAGGTAGTCTCATAATATAGGTGTTGCGATTTCCCTGTTTTCTCTAATGTTCACATCTTTCATCGCTTCCCTTTGTAGCTGTATGAAATTTGAGTTCTGTTTTAGTTGCTCACCCCGCCAAGGATATACCGACTCTAGGAAATAGCCTTTCTGTTCCCATATAGTGCAGTCAACCCTCTAGCTTCCTCTCTCGGCTCCTGAGTGGCTCTGCAGAGTCCCCGAGTCCTCCAGGGGCCCTGAACCCGGAGCTGGGCATCTGGAATGAAAATGCAGGTTAACTGGCCTCACGCCTCCGCTTCTCTCTCAGGCCCTCTGTCGCTGTGATGCGGGATTAGAGGTTAGAGATTGGTCAAGTCTGCCTGCGCCTTTGACCTTGGGGGTCGGAGGTCTGAGCAGCCGGAAGCGCAGGGACTTCTGGGAAGCCCCTGTGGCCAACCTGCTGCGGCTGCGGCGGCTTTGCCTCCAGGGGGAAGTTGAACCGAAAGCCCTAGAATAAGGTAAGCATGCACACGGCCGCTGACAACCGCGCGAAAGGTGAAGCTCACTTCTTAGGGTCTCAGAGCGGGGTGGGGTGGCCGCGGTCCCTAGCCTGCCTCTACTCATCTCCCATCCGGTGAGCCCAGGCCCTCAACGGTCCGGGATGGCCTTGTCCTGCCGCTGCGGTTCTCGGGACACAGCAGCGCCTCAAGCCAACAATTCCATGAGCATCTGCTAGACCAGATCTGCTCCCCAAGCTGCCCGGCTCCCGTGACTGACCCAAGTGGCCGGAACGGCCTTTCTTCATTGGGAACAGGATCCACATGCCTGCCTGGAACTTTCATCCCTAAATCCTCCAAGAAAAAGTCGTCGCCCCCGTGCTCTTGTGGCCCTTCAGCTCCCGCCAGCCAACAGCTCACCTAACCCTTTTCTTGAACAGATCAGAAGTTCCCAGTTCGTTCAAATTATTCATTACTCTATAGGAAACTGAACTTCATCTGGGCCTCTTTGCCAGATTGCTTCACCCACTTGGTCGTGTGATTCCCCATCCTCTTTTACTGACACAGCAGCATTTTGAATCTTTTTTAGGTGGTGTTGCAACTCCAGCTGTTGCTCACTTTCTCTTGATGCTTGGCCTTCAGCAGGGGTGTTGCAGTCAGGTCTGCAATCAAATCAGGTATTTCCACCTTGCAGATTAACTGAAATGGTGGCAGTTGGCTCATCCATAAATGGGGAGAGATTCTGTTTTTTTTTTTTTTCCTGTTTTGCCTGTGTCTAAAAGTAAATTTAAACTTTTTTTTTTTTTTTTTTCCATTTGGCTGTGCCGGGTCTTAGTTGCAGCATGCAGAATCTTTAGTTGAGTCATGTGGGATCTAGTTCCCTGACCAGGGATTGAACCTGGGCTCCCTGCATTGGGACTGTGATGTCTCAATCACTGGACCACCAGGGACATCCCTAAAAGTGACTTGTATATTCAGTTTATCTCCTGCTTTTGAAACCTTTTGTGAGAAATTGGGTGCAGTGGGTGTGGAGAGAGAGTTTCTCTGGTGAGGAAGGAATCAGTGTGAAAGTGTGACAGGGTCTTTCTGGAGTATCCTAGGGAGTAGCATGGCTCTTCACATTTGGAAAAGACAAGACTGAAACCTGGTGCTTGGTACCTCTGCAGTCAGTAATCTTACTTCATATGGATGAAATAGTGAGTAAATGTGTGTGGGGACGAGTGATCTTGAACACTCCAGATGACCTTACCTAGGCTGATAGGAAGGAGACAACAGGTGCACTCACTATTAAGTGTGCAGCAAGGAAGACATGGAAAGATTTGTAATGATGGGTCTCAAATCTAGCTCTTGGTTACCTCAGAAACATGGACAGATGATTCTCATGTGTGTTGTCTGCAGATCACACCTGGAGAAATGTGGGACTAGATACCATAGGCCCACTATTTGGTGTTTTGGACCCTAGCTGCTGGGTTTCCCTGGTGGCTCATATGGTAAAGAATCTGCTTGGAATGCAGGAGACCTGGGTTTGATCCCTGGGTCAGGAAGATCCCCTGGAGAAGGGAATGGCTACCCACTCCAGTATTCTGGCCTGGGAAATCCCATGGACAGAGGAGCCTGGTGGGCTAATGTCCATGGGGTTGCAAAGAGTCGGACACGACTAAGCCACTAACACACACACATCCTAGCTGCTATAACAAGTTTGTTTCCTTTGGATCAGTGAGTTTCCAATTGTACAGTGTTCAGAATAACCTGAAGGGCTTGTTTGTGCTCAGATTGCTGGGCCCTACCCCCAGAGTTGCTGATTCCTGTAGGTCTGGGGCACAGCATGAAAATGTACAGTCCCAACAAGTTCCCAGGTGAATCTGATGCTACCGCACCTTGAAAACTACAGCCTTGGACCAAGCCCCTACCTCCTATGCCCTGCCTGGGTCCAGGACCCCAGTTCTTGCCTTAATCCTTCCTGAGTTCTTTTAAAAATGCCTTTGAAATACCCCAGTTTCTCTGGACCTAGAGACTTTCTGACTCTGTCCAGTTCTCCCAGGGGCTGAAACTGAAGTAGTACCCAGAGCCCCAGTACTGGTAACCTCGCTTCCAGACATCCTTGTTGTTTGTTGGAAATCCTGTTATGCCATGTCCTTGATGCCAAACTCTCCTTGGCCTTGTGTGGTAGCTGTCTCTGGATTTCTCTCTCAGCAACTCCTCACTTATGGGGATTTCCTCATCCTACTCTGTGCTGAAATGTGCCTGGACACTTCCCTCATCCCAATAGGTCTGACTGATGTCTAGTCTCAGCCTCCCACCTGGCCTGTCCCTTTTCCACTGGGCTCCAGTTTTGACACACCATCCACACCGAGTACCTGCCAAGGGAATTGACCTCTTGCAGCATCTTCTCCACCCACCACACGATTGAAGTCATCGAATGATTGGTTGCTTTGAGTGACATTATCCCAAATTATTTCAGCTTCAGAAGAATTTTCATAGTTCATATTGGAAAAAATAGTCTCAGCACGGGTGAGCGTCTTAGAAGTATGTGAGACAGAGACTCGTCCACAGGGAAATGGCACTAGACAAATGGAGAAAAAAAATTAGTATTCTGGTATTTCTCATTGGCTAGTATTACAGAAGTCAGGAGTGAGGCCCATCCTTGTCATGTCTGAGAAGCAAGCCCATCGATATTTTTTAAAAAATCGAATCAATGAATATAGTCTCAAACTAAGAGGTTAATTGCATTATTTCCATGGGAAGTTTTCAAACGGCTTCATGAAAAGGACATTTGGCTCAGGAATCTGTCATTTTTATGGAAACAGAAGAGGTGTTCCCAAATCAAATTTCATAAGACTTTTATCTTCCCTGGTGGCTCAGATGGTAAAGTGTCTGCCTACAATGTGGGAGACCCGGGTTCAATCCCTGGGTCGGGAAGATCACCTGGAGAAGGAAATGGCAACCCACTCCAGTATTCTTGCCTGGAAAATCCCATGGATGGAGGAGCCTGGTAGGCTACAGTCCATGGGGTCACAAAGAATCAGACACAACTGAGCAACTTCACTTTCACTTATATGAAGTCCAATGACTTTCTGTGTCTTTACGAAAAAGTTGTATTTCCAGGTATGGAATGGAAGTCTGGGGATTGGTGCCATATAGCCTTGATTTTAGAATTAGGTAAATGGGATGTCTGCTCCTTATTGTTAACAGGATTTCACTTTTTCTTTTTTGAGGCCACACTGTGGGACTTTTGGGATTTTAGTTTCCTAACCAGGGATCAAACCCAGGCCGCTGGCAGTGAGAATGCAGAGTCCTGAGCACTGGACTGCCAGGGAATTTCCAGGACTTCTTTTGTAAACCAAAATGCCTTCAAGATTCCAAGGTGGAATTTAGGTATCCATTGGGGAGAGGTCATTGTGATTTAATTACCTGTCTGTTGAGTATTAACCAGATAAATTACTAATATGATTATAACCACCACATCTACCTGGGCACTGGCTACATTTTATCTTGGGTTGGTTTATTTCCTAAAGAAAAGAAATCATCTACTGATACACTGGGGACAAGCACAATGGAAATTTGTAGTCAAGCAAAGTCACCTCACATTTCATTTCTCACTTTCCTTCTATCCACATTCCTTATAACAGACATTTCTATAGCAACCAGCTGTGGCAAAGTATCATGAAGACAGCATGTGGTTGGGAAAACAGGAAATTAGTTCAAAATACTTATGTATAAATATAAATCATCAACATTGGCTCGAGAAAAGGGACCATTACTATTGAAAGTCAGAAAAGCTTATTTTAGGTTTGGCTTATTTATTCTGCTAAAACAGGCTATATTCAGAATAACACTTAATAGTTGGAGGTGGTTCTCCATTTTTTCTCTTTCTTATAACAGAAAAGGACTTATAACAGTTTAGCTACTATGCTGTCTACACTGGAAGTTAGGTTTTAAAGGTAAAAACAGATATGCACATACTTCTCCCTAGGTAGGCTAGTTTGAAGCTGTGTATGTCAAGAACCAGGTAGAAGGATGGGAGGCAGGCAGGTCCTCGAAGCATTAGACTCTTCATCTTAGTGCAATCTATATACTCTTGTCTTCTGGTTCTTTCTGTAATTTCCTCTGCCAGGTGCATTGCTAAGATAGGTATCGAACCCAGTTACAGAGGAATGGTGTGTGATTTATGTATCAATTTAATAAGCTATCAGGCTTTGGAAATGCAAAGAAATTATATCTAGTTTGCTTCAAAAATGTCCCATAATTGATCCTGTGGAGCCTACATTTAAAAGAAAATTTCAAGTTTCTGCTGCCTTCATTTCCAGAGAAGAGCAGTGTGAAAAGTGGAGATGCTGTCCACACACCAGTCAGCTGTCAATATGGTGGCATGGTTGACATAACTGGGAAACATTGCTTTGTCCACTGCTGTCTAGATTGACTGTGCTGATCAGCTTGACACAACTCAGAACAGATAGTTGTCTGAACTATTCTGATGCCAAGCGTGTAAACTCAGGCTGAGACCAAAGGATAGAAAATAACTTTCTCAGTGTAAACCAGCCACGCTTGGACAGATCATGCTTAAAATTCACCAGCCTTGTACTAGAAGCCTATCAGTCAACCACGTATATATCTTTTATTTTTTTATTACAGGATTACTACATTAATTTGGCTTCATGAATTATAAATATGCACACAGAAATCACACAAATCAATTGCTTCATGATATAAAGGTCAAAGGAGAAAATTGGGTACAGAAAAGAAGATGGAAGACAATTACAGAATTTCTATTCAAAATGATGGTGCAATTTGAAAAATTAATTTGCCCATGCTACTAGCCTTTTCTGTGATTTCAAAAGCAACTAAAAACAAGGAACGAAATTACGTAGGATGCTAAAAGTTCAAATATGCATTTGGAAAACATATCTGCTGAACCAGAAAAAAAAAAAACAACTTAGATTTTGACCTGCTGGTTCACAGGACTTTTGGTCTTCTGCAAGTCGGTATCCAGCAGTACAGGAACAAACCACCTTGTTATCTGTGTCCCTTTTACAAAACTGCTTGCATCTGCCATTCTTAATGCTGCATGTTGCATCTGAAAAAAAGCAAAATCCACAGCAATAACATCAAGTAACATACAATTCTAAAAAAGTACATGAAACCACTAACTCCGGTACAGGTCAAATATAAGCTGGGAACATTTGTGGAGAGAAGTTTGTGAGCCTTGAGCTAAGAGTAGGGGGGAGAAAAGATAAAATTCTTAGTATGGCATAAAAATGGTGGCAGCAATATATGTGATTTGGCATGAAACTGAAGGTGAAGATATGCTATTTTCACAAAATCATAGACTGCAGTGAAAAAAGCTGCTTATTAAAGTATAACAGATTCCAGAAAGTACCCAGAACTTTGGTATGAGTTTTCACAAGGTGACTTCACTTGTTTAAACAGTAAACAGATCAGTACAGAGGACCTTATCAACAGCCCAGAAGCTCTCCTAATTCCTCCTTCTGGTCACTACTTCCTCTTTCCCAAAGTTACCATTACCCTGACTTCTAACAAGGAATCAGTTTCACCTGTTCATGAACTTTATCTAAGGAGAAGCTCCCATTATGTACTCTTCTGTGTTTCTCAATTAACATTTTGCCTGTGAGCTTCATCCATGTTGTTTTGTATAGCCATAGTTCATCTACATGCTGTGTAATACATTCTATTGTATGAATATTACTACCTCTGTTCACCTATTACTGTGGATGAATATTTGAGTTGAGTTTCCAGTTTTTGGCTATTATGTTTAATGCTGTAATGAACATTCTTGTACATATCTTTTGGTAACATATGTGTGCATACTTACTGGATCTTTACTCATGAGTGCAATGATTGGACCATATGTTCAGGCTTAGTAGATATTGCCAAATAGTTTTCTAAGATAATTATACAAATTTAGATTCTCACCATCAGCATATGAGAGTTCTAGTTGCTGGATATATGCATTGTTGATACCTTCTCCCACTCTGTGACTTACCTTTTCACCCTAAACAGTATATTTTGCTAAATACAAGTGCCTACTGTTAATATAGGAGAAGGAAATGGCAACCCACTCCAGTATTCTTGCCTGGAGAATCCTGTGGACAGAGGAGCCTGGTAGGCCGCTGTCCATAGGGTCGCACAGAGTCGGACAGGACTGAAGTGACTTAGCATGCATGCATGCACTGTCAATATAATCCAGTTTTTCAAAGCAAACTTGAAACTGGCCCTGGTGGGTATGTATCAACACAGGAGAATGAAATAAGGTCCTTTAATGCCTAAATGCCAAAAACACTATGTGTTGACAATAATAAGCAGTCTAGGGCCCATATTTTCTTTATTCTCCTATACAATCTCCCTTATTCATATATCTTTCTTTGTCTCTTGTAATGCTTTTGGTCAGGATTCTATTTTATCTGATATTAAGATGGCTTTGCCAGTTTCTTTGTGTTAGCATTTACCTGGCAAATGTTTTTATATCCCTTTATTTTATCCTCCTGGTATAGTTTTATTTCAGGTATCTCTTTGATCAGGAGTATATAATTAGATTTTTAACTCCAGACTGAAAATTGTCATTAACTCCAATTCACATTAATTGTGATACCTGATATATTTGGCTTGTTCCTGTCATCTTATTCTGTATTTTCAAATTCCTGTGCTTTCCTTTTGTTTCTACGATGCCATCTCAATAACAGGAAGTAGCAGAGTTCAGGGCTTGCTAGCTGAGACCTCCTGAGTTAAGAGAAATAGGCTCTGCCCCTGGACCGATTTGTGTCTCTAGAGCAGCGCAGGAACACAGTGAATGGGAGGCACCTTCCCGTTACCTATAGGCTTAGCAGCAGTAGAGCTTTCAAGAGAAGTGCTCGTTTGTCAGTGCAGTTAGAATATGCGTGACTGTGTTAGCCACCTGTTGTGGGCCACCTTAGTCGCCCCCAGCCTCACCTGCATCTGTCCCAGCCCCGTTGATGATTAGCTCTGCATGGACTTCCCTTGGTTTCATCCAGGTGCCTCCTTGAATGGCTTGGCTCAGCTCTGTACTGTGGGCCTCTGGTCTCTTTGCTTGACGCTCCTGGGTTGATGCTGAGGCCCGGGATGCCACGTGGCTTCTCGGGGCCCCAGTGTGTACAACGTGGTGATGCCGGGGAGTTAATGCCACACAGGCTGAATTGTTGACCATCGAGAGATGTGTGCTGGTGGACAGATTGTTTTACCTCTTCTCCCCTCTGAGACTGACTCTCCTGAGGCCAGCTCATGTGGCTTCTTGGAAAACAGTCCCCAGAGATCAAGCATTCAGTTGCAGGTGAGAAGAGATGACTCCTACTCTTGGCTCTCCTTTCCTCACATCTCAGTCCCTCATCCCTTACTCTTTCCCCCCTAGAATTGTACACCTTAACACATAAGCTCATGTCACAGACTCTTTTTTTTTTTCCTTTAGATTTCAGGCTAACAGAATGACTGTATGGTCTGGGAGTATATTATGGATATGTGAGTGACAGATCTAAATTTTTGAATTCCATTTTACGTAGTTAGCATAGACTAGAGTAATGATTCTTACACTTTTCACTTTCATGCACTGGAGAAGGAAATGGCAACCCACTCCAGTATTCTTGCCTGGAGAATCCCAGGGATTGGAGCCTGGTGGGCTGCCATCTATGGGGTCGCACAGAGTCAGACATGACTGACATGACTTAACAGCAACAGAGTGATGATTAGTTCATGTTCCTTACTGATCTTCAGGAAACGAGGGAAGGCAAATCAACTGTTACCAGGTAGACAAAGGAACCAGCCTAAGCTTTACCCTTTGCTGCCAATAATCCACTCAGTGCAGGAACCAAAAAGATGGCGCTTGGTCCTTTTTATTTATTTATTTATTAAAGACCTTTCTCCTTACTAACGGTAATTACATCACTGGCTCTTCTCATGTTACTAGCAATCATTGTGTTGCTACAAAGCAATACTAGAGTGTGCAGCCAAATCAAATACCCCCTGTAGGGAATGTTCAGTCAATATGAGAATGTGCGGAGTTCACAGAGGTGGGTGGCAGGTGCTGACCAGTTTGGACCTGGCCAGGCACAACAGGAATGGGTAAAGTTGAGGTGCTTTGCCTGATTCTGCATCCTTGGCTAAGTAACTAGTCCGCTCCATCCTTTTCCCCATTTATCACTGCTCTTTGTGGTCCAGTATGTTGCTGCTGCTGTTGTCTTAGGGCTTGCTTT
This sequence comes from Cervus canadensis, assembly GCF_019320065.1. Lineage (NCBI taxonomy): Eukaryota > Metazoa > Chordata > Mammalia > Artiodactyla > Cervidae > Cervus > Cervus canadensis. Next base: position 110,245,560 of record NC_057419.1, read on the forward strand.
GTGCACACAATGGGAAATATTGCTGTCTGACCAGCAGTCTTTTGACCTCAAGTAAAGATCTTAAGAGTCTGGAGAGAAAATAACAGCACAAGGAGTTCCAGTGGAGAGGTCTGTAGTCCTGCACCTCGGGGACAGTCACTGTGGGACTCAGTCATCAGTTGTTTCTGGAGCACTTGGACATTAGGCCCGTGTTGGGTGTAGATTCTCCCTGGTCCTTTGGTTGGTTGGTTTAGTCGCTCAGTCGTGTCTGACTCTTGCGACCCCCAGGGACTGTAGCTTGCCAGGCTCCTCTGTCCATGGGATTCCCCAGGCAAGAATGCTGGAGTGGGTTGCCATTTCCTTCTCCAGGACATCTTCCCAACCCAGGGATTGAATCCAGGTCTCCTACATTGCAGGCAGATTCTTTACCATTTGAGCCACCAGGGAAGCCCCTAGAATATCTGTGGATGGACATCTCACAGTGTCTGTTCTTCTCCCACTATGTTAGCACAAACACCTCTAACTCCCCTCCTGCCTACTATAAAAGTTAGCGTGTTCTGCTTCATTTTACTCTGCCTTCATCTGCCCCAATATATTCACAGATGAGAGAACCAAAATTGGGATGAAAGATATTCTCTTTAACAAGTTTATCAACTAAACTCAAGGTATTTTCTTTTTTTTTTCTACTCCACAGAAATACACAGTATATTAGTAGTGTCTGTGATTTACCACAAAAAAAAAAAAAAGTGTTTCTGTGCTTGTTTTTCTTTCCATCTCTCTTACTGTGGGGAAATGCCTCTTGTACTCTTTAGAAGGGACAGGAATGGACAGGAAAAGGACTCAGATGGGATGTGTAGCTGGGGATACTCAGTGGTCTTTATTCCAGCCAAAGGGACACAGTAGCCAGTTAATTGTTCTAACTAGAAAGCATTCCCTGAATGTTTGCACCTCTCTTCCCTGGAGAGGAGCCTGATGAACAAGAGAAGAGGAAAAAGAACAAGGTCTTAACAATGGAAATCTCCTTCCCTTTCAGACACTGGGTGAGGCCAGGGACTTGGGCACAGATACTCCAAGAACTGTGCTTTTTTCCTAGTGGCTTTTGAGATCAGTCCTTAGTTCAGTTTGAAGCAACAGCTTAAATGGGAGTTTGTATATGCTTTTGCATTCCTCTAGTGTCAGAGGTAGAGTTTTTTGAGAGAATTCCCACTTTGTTTCTAAACTAAGCAAGCTGGGAGGATTTTTCTAAACCTTGATCAACTGGGCTCAAGACACCCTAGAAGCTAGGGTTGGTGGTGGCTGCAGTGTCTCCATGGAGCCGTGACCAAACCAAAATGTGGTGAACCTGGGGGGCCTGAAAAGGTGCCCATTGTAGACTTAGCACTTTTGCTGTATGGACCATAGCCTTATGCACACAGCAAAACCTATCATAGCAGTTTTGTGCTTTTATAACTACATTCCTCAGGGCTCTCTGCCTCTTTTAAAGTGTCTTTATATTTAAAGACATTTTGTTGTTCAGTCCCTAAGTCATGTCTGACTTTTTGCGACCTCATGGACAGCAGCATGCCAGGCTTCCCTGTCTTTCACTGTCTCCTGGAGTTTGCTCACATGTCCATCGAGTTGGTGATGCCATCCAACCATCTCATCCTCTGTCACCCCCTTTTCCTTCTGCCTTCAATCATTCCCAGCATCAGGGTCTTTTCCAATGAGTTGGCTCTTTGCATCAGGTGGTCAAAGTATTGGCGTTTCAACATCAGTCCTTCCAATGAATATTCAGGATTGATTTCCTTTAGGATTGACTGGTTTGATCTCCTTGCTGTCCAAGGAACTCTCAAGAATCTTCTCCAGCATCACAGTTTGAAAACATCAGTTCTTTGATGCTCAGCCTTCTTTATGGTCCAACTCACATTTAGGAGTATTTAACATTAAACACTATTTTCAGTTATACTTTGCTATGACATGCCCTTCATTCTTAATGGAGATCAATTGAGTCTTTCATTCCATCAGCTCTGATAATTATATTGTTTAAGGTGATAGTCAATCAGTTTCCATGAGTTTCCAAGCAGCAGGATCAGATTTATCTAGGTCCATCTGAACTTGAAGTTGTAACCTTTCAGATGCTAGTAGCACTTCGGAGATGTTGAACCGTTGAACATGCCTATAGGAAAGGAAACCCAGGCATCGGAGTGTCCCCACACTGTGAAGCCTGAGGGAGTGGGAGTCCAAGCTCAGGGTACCAGTTCACCCACCTGCATCTCCTTTTTTTCTTTCTTTTTAAATGTTTTTGTCCTGCTACCTTTTCTTTTCCCTGTCTTCTATTCCTTTTAATCTTTTGGATCTCAAAGGATGATCAATGGATTTCTCTTTAGCACTGAAAGGATTTCTGCACAGTATTAGAGACGACTTTCCCCTCCTCTGTAGGACAAGTGCAGCCGCTGCATTTCATTTTGTTTTCATGCCCTTTTCATCTGTGTCAGGTGGATTGCCATAACGCCTAAATAGAGTCCTGCTAATTTTCTACTCTTTGCCCTTTGTCATGTAGCCTGTGGTGTTGAATTCTTGCCCTAGGACTGCACCTCTATTCTTCTGGAGTTACAGAGTAGAAAGAGAATCTGTCATTAACACTGTATGCTTTTCACAATCACAGTACCAGTAATCTTGCATCCAGAGGTAATAAACAAATAGGTAAAGGACTTTGGGTTTTACTGTTCCAACTGCCAAAATCTCAGAAAAAAAGAAGCCTAGGCTATGCAAAGAAAAGATACACAATGACCCTAGATTTTCTGTGTAACTCCAGTTTATCGATTTAGTCAAATTCAGAAATGAATTCTGAATTTTGTCAACAAATTTCACATGTGAAGTGGTTCATATGGGTGGAGAAGAACCTATTATAAGGTTCTTATAATAGGCCTTCCCTACCCCAATTCTATACTTAGTTGACTTCCACTTCTTTGTTGATATTTTAGTCATGAGTTCAAACAGTTTTATGGGTCAGTTTTCTTTGCGTTTTGTGGATAGCAGTTAGAAGCATGGGTTTTGGTCAGATAAATTGGAATTCAGGTCCTGGCTGAACCATTTACTGCTTCTGTGATTTTGAAATGTTTGAGCTGCACTTTCCTCATCTGTGTAGAATGGGGAGAATAATGGTTGTATTGAGGATGAATAAGATAGTAGAACACCATTACCAGTTCTGTGCATGCATGCGTGCTAGGTCACTTCAGTTGTGTCCAACTTTTTGTGACCCTACAGACTGTGGCCCACCAGGCTCCTCTGCTCATGGGATTCTCCAGGCAAGAATACTGGAGTGGATTGCCATTTCCTTCTCCAGGGGATCTTCCCAACCACAGGACTAAATCTGGGTTTCTTACATCTCCTACATTGGCAGGCATGTTGTTTACCAGTAGTGCCACCTGGGAACCTACCACTTCCTACTAGTTACCAGATACTACTGTTGCTCTTCATATGGTTTCTTGAACTCATCCTGGAAACTATGACCACAGATAAAATGAATTGATCATCTTTACAAGCTTTAAAAGTATGTTTTATACAATGGAATATTATTCAACCTTCAAAAATAAGGAAATTCTGTCATATGCAACAAAGTGGATGAGCCTGGAAGACATTATGGTAGATGAAACAAGGCAGTCACAGAAGGACAAATACCACATGATTCCACTTATATGATGTGTCTAAAAATAGTCCAACACATAGAAGCAGAGAATACAATGGTGTTTGCCAGGAGCTGGAGGGAGGAGCAAGTGAGGAGTTGCTGTTCTCCCGGTTTCAGTTATGCAAGAGGAATACAGTCTAGACATCTGCTATACAAAGTTAGCAATACGGTATCATATACTTCAAAATTTGTTGAGTGTAGATCTCATGTAAAGGGTTCTTTACCATAATTTAAGAGAAAATTATGGTACATACATATTGCATTTTCCAGTTGCATCTGGTTTCAAAGGGAAATTTGGAAACACCAGTAATCCAAAGATAGTTACTTACCTAATTCACAGTTCTTTCCTTCATATCCAGCTTGACACCAACATTCATAGGAATTAATGTCATCCTTGCACATGCCGCCATTTAAACATGGATTGGACTCACACTGATCTCCATCTTCGAGGTAGATTAAGAAGATGAATTAACAGATGCGTTGGTTAGAATGCCCAGTCCTTCCTGCACAGACTCGTGGAGAGGGGAGCCTAATTTTAGGGTCAGAGCAGGACTTCTGACCTGGAGATCAGCTGCTTATGGGATGCTTCTGTTTTCCTAAGTTTCTAAAAATTCTAATAAAGGTTTTTAGGCTAACATTGTTCTAGGAAATGGCCCTAAGGAAGGCATGTGGATTGTTTATGCAACTGAAGGGAGGAAGATGAGGGAGAAGAAAGTCTGAGTGTAGAGATGTACTCAGCAGAAGGTGAGAGGAATTTTCAGTCCTTCCTTATAGAATGATGATGGAGTTAATTCTAAATCGAACCACGTTGCTTCAGCAATCATCTATGTGTCGTACTCGGCTTGCTCTGTTGCATGTCTTGTAGAGCAAACTGAGCTAGGTAACAGCAACTCCACTCAGGGAACTGGCAGCCTTGGCATGGCACACATACATCTACTTCCTCGTCTCATCATTTCACTGTTAAGTAGCCAGTTATGGTTCCAAATAGCCCAAAAGATGCTCGACTCCTGAAGGATATTCTACTGTCTATGATTAGGTCCCGAATGGTTTGGTAAAGAGACAAACAGCTTTCAATACAAAGAATTAAAGAAGAAAAGCTTCTGAAAATGTGCTATGTTTTTATATAGATTGGCTATGTTTCCTTCCTATCTTTCCTGAAGTTTCTACATTCACAGCATTCTGGAGAGCCTTTGAAGACACTGGTCATCAGAAAACAGGAGCAAGGAATAGGTAAGAGGGGAAGGGTCAGAATGAGAAGGCAACCCTTCAGCCAGATTTCTCAGAGCTCTGCCTCAACTCATAACTCTAAGGCAGCTTCAGGAGAAAGGGGTGAAGAGAACCAGGAGGGAGGCTGATGCGTCCTCTGAGCAGAGGAAGAGCCCTGAAGAAAGCCAGGAGCAAGATCAGCAAGGCTTGATGTGTGAGTAACAAAAGAGTAAGCGGTAAAGATGACACAAAAATAAAGCAGTGAGTGAACAAGGGCAATTCAAGAGGGATTTCTGACGGTCAGTCGTATTTTAGAGCCAAGATTCCTGACTGGAGCCCTGCCTGCTGGAGGACAGCAGTAGTGTGTCAATCTTGCTCGCTGTCAGGAGTGTGTATCCAGGTTCCACTGGCTGAGGGCTAATAACCCTCTCTCAGGAAGAGTCCCTCCCTGGAAAATCTGCTTGTTGTAAAAATTAGACCTTGTCCCCTCTGCCCCTTGATCCAATGTGCTTTTGCACAGATACTTCAATTTGTCCCAATTCTGTGAAAACAAAATACGTTATCTCTGGTTTATTATTATTGATGTTCAGGACTGGTCTAAAAAAACAAGCCACATTTGCACTTTATATTGCAGATGAACAGAGCTGAATTATTTAGGATGTTTCACTGAAAAGCTCTGGGCTTGCAGCCAGCTACACAGCAACTCATTTGCTGAGACATATCTTTAAAATGAGTGTCATTTTATCCTGCATTTAGTCCTCCTTTGGGTGCTTGTCTGTGTATACTTTGGGCTGAGGCATAGCCACAGACAATAGGGGTCAAAGACAGCAAGGGAGAAGACCTTGCCAAGTGAGAGCTTCCTGTTTAAGGCTACTCAGTGGTGGTTTAATGAATAACCATGTTGAGATCTGAAGGCCGGGAGGGGTCATAGAGAAAGCGGGGGTTGGGCAGTGGAGAATTTGGCTGCTCTTCTGGGCTCCACGACTCCCCAGCTGCGTGACCTTTGGCAAGTCGTTTAACCTCCCTAAACCTCAGTTTCTTCTGTAAAATGAAGTTCATAATGCTTTGCTCACAGGGATGGTGTGAGGATTAAAAGTGACAGCTGGTCTGTAAACTGTAAAGTGCTGGGCAGATGCTGGTTAATGTGGTTGGGCAGTTTTTCTTCTTCAGCCAAATTCTTCCCATGGTGAAATAATGGCAGAGGGTAGGGCAGGAATGAGGGGCCTGTGTCCCCGTTGTGTGAGAAGGCCCACACAGGGGAAACAGCAGAGGCTATTTGGGGTGCTTGGGAAGCTCAACTCCAAAGTGAAAAGAAGCATGGAATTGGGTTTTCTTTTTCTTTCTTCTTGTTTTTGTCTTGTTTTTAGTAGACAAAGCAGTATTGACAGTGTAAAAAATTAATAAGCAGAAACCTCAGTTAAATAGAATTGAGAGACCAGAAGGGACAGCGCTCATGCCCAATGATAGCAGAGCCCAACAGGAAGAAGACAGACTCCACCTCTTTCTTGGCAAGGAGTCAGCCAATGACAAGCCAGGGACTCTTTGTTTACTGTACCAGGTCGCACTAGTGGCAAAGAACCTGCTTGCCATTGCAGGACATGCGGGAGACGTGGGTTCAATCCCTGGGTCAGGAAGATCCTCTGGAGGAGGGCATGGCAACCCACCCCAGTATTCTTGCCTGAAGAATCCCACGGACAGAGGTGCCTGCAGGCTACAGTCCATGGAGTCGCAAAGAGTAGGACACGACTAAAGTGACTTAATATGCACGCCCTCCCCACTTCCTTTTCCCCTCTTCAAAAGAGTTCTCTGCCCTCTGTCCTGCAGGAACTTGCACATGGCTCCCAGTGGTTGAAGACCCTGAATTAGGATTCTCTGCTGATCCTGAATAAACCCATCTTTGCTGTAGTCTTTTTCTTTCAGGTCAACAGCAAAATCATGCCCTTGATGTTTTCCAGGTTTCTTTTTTTTTTTATTATTATTATTTTTTTTTCCAGTGGGTT
>NC_057419.1:110252511-110361432 GCF_019320065.1 Cervus canadensis
GGGATGCATGAGACAAATGCTTCGGCCTGGTGCACTGGGAAGACCCAGAGGAATCGGTGGAGGGAGGTGGGAGGGGGATCGGGATTAGGGACATACATGTAACTCCATGGCTGATTCATATCAATGTATGACAAAACCCACTGCAATGTTGTGAAGTAATTAGCCTCCAACTAATAAAAATAAATGAAAAAAAAACACCTCAAAAAAAAACACAAAAAACAAAATATGGTGTTAAAGAGGTACTGATGAACCCATATTCAATGATGAGAGGCCAATTGAGGAGGGGATGGGCAATAAAGGGGACAAGAGAGTTTTTAAAATGCAGCCAGGTATATATGGGGAGGAAAAGTAGAAATTGATTTGCTTTTGAAAAAGACAAGATTCAGAGTTTTAAATAGATTAGAAATAGAGAATGAAAAGACTTGTTTGGACTAACTGTAGTGGACTACCTCAGTAGAAAGTTGGCACAGTAGCATTCATTATTAAGAACAAAGGCAGATAAAGCAAATATAACAGAGTGGACCTCTTCTTCTCTCATGATTTAAAAACAAAGTGGAAAAATAATTAGTCACAAGAATATGAATAAGCCCATTAGTGTTCACCGAATGGAATCTGGGAAAATAGAACTGATGGAATTCAGTGAATTGGCTGTCCAAGTTAGTTTCTGTCCATGCACATGGTCTTAAGTAAGTCAAGCTGGGAAACTTAACACTGCCTCAAAATCCTGCTGCTAGATTTTAAATTAGTGTTAAAACTTAGTTGTCATTAAAGTTGTGACTTTTCCTCCTTTTTCAGTTCATTCAACAAGTATTTTCTCAGTGCTTCTGTACCAGATACTGTTTGAGGTACTAGGACTGCATCAATAAACAAAACAGTTGAATACACCTGCCAACATGAAGCTTGCATGCTAGCAAGGTGGGAAAAATTAATAGTATAAGTAAGACTATTATATGATACCTCAGATGGTGAAAAGTGCTATGAAAAATAATAGAGCAGGATACAGTGTCTAAAGTGATGGGGTTGTGGGGGGAGGCAGGTTCACATATTAATAGACGATCAAGGCAGACATCATTGAGAAAGTGATATTTGGGTAAAAACCTGAGAGGACGTGAGGGAGTGAGCCTACAGGAACCTCGCCGAAGAATCTTCAACATGCAAGGAACAGTCAGATCTAAGACTCTAAAGTAGAAGCAGTTGTAGCACGTGCAAGGAATAGCTGCAGGGCCAGGATGGCTGGCACCCCGAGTGTGAGGGGGAGAGTAGGAGGAGTGGAGGTCACAGGGCGGGGCAATCAGGAGGGCCTTGCAGGCCACCAGAAGGAGGACGGCTTTTAAGCAGTAAACATTTAAGTCAATCAGCATTTTCTGATTCTCTACAGAGGATTGTAAACTTTCATTTGGTCCCAGATACAATTCTCTGTGGTTTCTTCCTTCGGGATTCCTGAGGTGGAACCATGTTCCTTTTGAAGCCCTAGGGAGGAGTAAGGTTTTCTGCCAGCAGATATCTCCATTATCTCAGATAGTTACCATTCAGTGTTGGGTAAAAACAAGTTAACTTGTTTTTCTGAGCCCTTTTGACACAGAGGAAAGCAATATGTAAATCTCGAATGTTTCATATACCCGGAAGAGGATAAAATGAATTGCTTACCAACATATTGCTTCCAAAATTCAGTCTATAAAAAAAAGAAAAAAAAAAGAGGACAAGTTAATGGTACTATTTACAGTGTTTTTTATTCCTTCTCTGTTATAGTATTTATAATATATATACGTGTATAGATTTTTTAAATTCCAAAGGGAAATACGGTTTTTTCCCTATTTTTCAAAAAGGTTTTTCTATTCTTTGTTCTGCATCTGAAGGGTGTTATGTGGAGATACTCACAGTTTTCTCAGTGTTTTCGAAAACTTCTCGTGCTTCTTCAAAACTGCATTTTTCTTCTCTACATTCTCTCTCAAGGTTCCCTGGAATAAACTCTTCCAGTTTACCTGAATTGTACCTCTTTGGCCGATGGAGAATTTTGGTGGCATTTTCACGGTCAAGAAAAACTGAAATTTAAAAGAACTCTTTAGCTTTAGAGGAAAGAAAATATCATGAAAATGAAATACATCTCTTAAGAAAGGCTTTGTTTTTTAATCCAAGTAATCCCAAAGCCAATTTATCTTTGGGGCATGGAGCCAAAATCTATGATGTTCTCATGGTACTGTATACATATGGAGATTTAGGAATTAAAATCCAGTTTTACTTTTAGTCAAGAGAGCTCCAGTAATAAAAGGTCAGATTTTCAACCGTATTTGAATTTACTCTGGATGAAAAAGAAAGTTCTCAAGTAAGCAGTTAACTTCACACTTTGTCATCATTTGAAAATAGCTAATTGCAGATCCTTGCAAGGTGATCCATCACCCTGGCCGGGCTGTGTTTACAGGATGCAGTTGCCCAGATGACTCGGCAGCACATTTCCCTTGGAAGAGCAGAGGCCTAAAGGCAACCCTGGTGTCTCACTAGATATTAAAGAGAAACCCCTTCATTCATGTTTTTTATTTTTTAAAACTTCAGACTCACAGCCCCTTAAGTTGGAATGTGTTCTAGGAGTTCCAGTGACATATGTCATTCTCTGGGATTCAGGATGTGATTTATTTTAGCTTTGACTGCCTAGCCTGTAGGAACACTCCTGAACACTGGAGGATTAAGGTCTCTAACCTAATTCTCCACCCCTCCCCCACCCCACCCCTCTCCAATCTCAGTCTCTTCTTTCTGTTTCACTCTCTGTCTCTGTGCATGTGTCTCTCTCTAGATAGAGAGATATAGATATAGTATCTATATTTATAATTAATGACAGGAACTCAAGAAGCTGCCTAGAGTTATTCCTTTCCTTAGGAGAACATCTGATAGCATCTCAACAGGACGAGGTGTTTATAACATGAACTTTCCAGGGCATTTGGGGACTGTTTTCTTGTTAGTGCCAACGAGGGAAAAAAGGAAAGGAGAAGAAACAACTAAAGTCCTTTATTTCCATTGCAGCTGTTCGCTTTGTGGAGCCTTCTAGTCCCTTGACAGTCTCTCCCTTTTCTCTCACTCCTCCAGTCCCCTTGGGCTTTACTTTCCCCCTGAATTTAGCTTAGACTTTTTCTCTTCAACTCTTCCTTGTCAACTTTCTCTATTCCCTTCACTGCTTCTTCAGTGCTTAATGCCCCACAATCCCAACTGCTACATCAGACAGCCAGGTGCCCTGGGAGAAAGTCACAAGCTGCCAATGGGTGCCATGGCATGCTGATGCCTCCCAGCCTCCACCATGCCCTCCTCTCTGCTTGCTAGTTCCTGTGCTTGGCCCTGGGCACTCCTACAAGTAGCATCTGTGTCTGTATCCATTTACAGTGCAATCTAGTAGAAAAATAGGGGTTTGGAGGCAGAGCAGACACACCTGGATTTGAATCACATGTCTTACCAGTTATTGGCTATGAGACCTCAGGCAAGTCACATAATCTTTGCAGCTTAACTTTGTCAAGTGTAAACAGTAGTATCATCAGACTGTCTGCCTCCCAGCATTGCTGACAGGATCAGTGAGATCCTGTGCAGGCTGGTGTGTGCTGGTTATCTCTCTTCCTTTCTACTCCTGTGTCTGGTCTGCCTTCCTCCTTTTCTCAATTTCCTTTTTACTTAATGCACTTTTCTGTGGCTCTTTCTCTTCTTTACCCCATCTGTATAATTAAATGACTCCTGTCAGGATCAGCAGTGACTTCCTAAAGGATAATTTTGAACTTCTCTATTTGCTGCCTGCTCTGAAACACTCCTAATTGTTGATCTCTCCCTTCTCAGGGTGTTCTTTCCATGAAATCACTCTCTCCTGGTTCTCCTCTTTGCGCTGACTCTTGCTTTTTAAAATTAATTAATTTTAATGAGAAGCTAATTATTTTACAATACTGTGGTGGTTTTTGCCCTACATTGACATGAATCAGCCACGGGTGCACATATGTCCCCCCATCCTGAACCCCCCCCCCCACCTCCCTCCCCACCCCATCCCTCTGGGTTGTCCCAGAGCACCAGCTTTGACTGCCCTGCTTCATGAATCCAACTTGCACTGGTCATCTATTTTACATGTGGTAATGTACATGTTTCAATGCTATTCTCTCATATCATTCCACCCTTGCCTTTTCCCACATAGTCCAAAAGTCTGTTCTTTACATCTGTGTCTCCTTTGCTGTCCTGCATGTAGGATCGTCATTACAGTCTTTCTAAATCCCATATATATGCATTAATATACAGTATTTGTCTTTCTCTTTCTGACTTTCTTCACTTTGTATAATAGGCTACAGGTTCATTCACCTCATTAGAACTCACTCAAATGCATTCCATTTTATAACTGAGTAATATACCATTGTGTATATGAACCACAACTTCCTAATCCATTCATCTGGTGATGGATATCTAGGTTGGTTCCATGTTCTAACTATTGTAAATAGTGTTGTAATCAATATTGTGGTACATGTGCCTCTTTCAATTCTGGTTTCCTTGGGATGTGTGCCCAGCAGCAGGACTGCTGGGTCAGATAGCAGTTCTATTCCCAGTTTTTTACGGAATCTCTACACTGTTCTCCATAGTGGCTGTACCAGTTTGCATTCCCACCAACAGTGTAAGAGGGTTCCCTTTTCTCTACATGCTCTCCAGCACTTATTCTTTGTAAACTTTTTTATGGTGATCATTATGACCAGTGTGAGATGATACCTCACTGTGGTTTTGATTTGCATTTCTCTAATAATGAATGATGTTGAGCATCTTTTCTTATTTATTAGCCATCTGTATATCTTCTTTGGACAAATGTCTGTTTAGTTCTTTTGCCCACTTTTTGATTGGGTTGTTCTGGTATTGAATTTGATTGGGTTTTCTGGTATTGAGCTGCATGAGCTGCTTGTATACTTTGGAGATTAATTCTTTGTCAGTTGTTTCGTTTGCTATTATTTTCTCCCATTCTGAAGACTATCTTTTCACCTTGCTTATAATTTCTGTTGTTGTGCACTGACTCTTGTTATTCACCCACCACTTGCATCCATTCATTCCCCTTCTTCTGCCTGTCCCATGAGGTTCAGTGTTCTCCCAGGCTCCAGCCACCAGTTTCAGCCTTGTTCCTCTTCAATCCATACATCTTTCTCAGGGCCAGGACTGGGTGTGGTAAACAAGGCTCCTAGGACACAGAATCCAAGGAGGCACGCCTTCTCAGGGTGTGCAAGTATGTTTGTGCCCTTCGTGCCCTTCTTGCCTCACCCTAGTCCAGCCTGAAAGTGTTAGTCACTCAGTTGTGTCCGCTTCTTTGCGACCCTATGGACTGTAGCCCGCCAGACTCCTCTGTCCATGGGATTCTCCAGGCAAGAATACTGGAGTGGGTTACCATTCCCTTCTCCAGGGGATCGTCCTGACTCAGGGATCGAACCTCCGTCTCCTGCATTACAGGCAGATTCTTTACCATCTGAGGCCCCATCTGAGTCCTTTCCTGACTCAACACAATTTTCTGTGCACTTACTCCTGCCAGGCACTGCACTAGGTGCCACAAGATCCATTCTCACTCCCTGGATCCTTACACACACACGTGGTTGTAACTGTCATATATGTGACAGTGAGTTCCAAATATCTACCTCAAGTCAGATAGATCTTTGGAATTCCAGATCGTCTTTCCAACTCTGTAACTGTACATCACCATGTGACTGGTAAGACCTGATGTTTCCTATTTCTGTCATGCTGGATGGACAATGTGCTCAGTGTTTGCATCCATTATTTCATTCCCTCCTCACGGCAGTTCCATGAGATAGGTGCTGTCATCTCAGTTTTATAAATCAGAAAAACAGAGGTTCAGAGAGGTTAAGTGACTTGCCCCAAGTAACGCATTAAAGTGTCACTGTCAGAATTTAGTCGTGGGCAGTCAGACTGCCCACAGTCCGTGCTCTTAGGCACTGGGCCATATCCTAGATGCTCAAGGACGTGTTCTTTCCACTTCCTCTAAACCCTTTCCCCTTCCATATCCAGATGGTTAAGTCATGTCATTTCTAGTCAGTACTTTGATAGTGTCACTTGAATTTCCTTCCCTCTTCTCGTGCCTTCCCTGGATGATTGCAGTGGCCTCAAGACTGGTCTCCCTGTGTCTGGCCGTTGATTTCTCACACAGTTCATGAGAATGTTGGCAGACCAAGCAGCCTAAGTCAGCCATCAGTGTTATTCATGTTTACACTTCTGATGACTCCAAATTGCATTCTTTTGTCGATACTCCTTAGTTTAGGGCCTTCCTTATATGATGCCCTGACCCTGCCTCACCTGTCATATTCAACATTGAAAGAATACTGAGTTCCTGAAAGACCTCACATTTGTTGTGAATCTGGATCTCTGCACATGAGTGCTCCTCTCTGTGTAGAATGCCCTCGATCAGGCATTTAAGAAGAATGAGCCTACTCATTTTTTAAGACCCACCTCAAAATATTGTCCCTCTGTCAGTGTCCCCCCATTAATATGTTCCTTTCTCTATGCCCCTTTAGTGCCTGGTATGCATCTTATCATGTTGTATTGAAATCTCTCACCTGGCCTCAGGGTACTTTAGATTAGAGAGGGAATCTGATTTATCCCCAAGCCCCTCGTACCTTGTGATGGTACCTGGCACCACAGTAGCCACTGTGTTATGGACTGAAGCTGTCTTTCATTTTATTTCATTCATTCATTCTGAATGAAAGACAGCTTGGGTCCATACACTTTACAAAACTGAATTGGTTGCACGGAATAGTTTTGATTGCAAAATTCTAAATTGATGCAGCAATACCTAAGGGCAACAGCCATGAAAATGCAACATCTCCGTGAAAATCATTCATAGAACCTGCTTTTAGAAGCCAGTGACAGTTTAACAGCAGAGGAGAGCACTGCACCAACACTCTTCATCCTTAGGGAAAGCCCCCTGGTGCTCTGCTCAGGGACCTAATATCTCTGACTATGAGGACTGCACTGCCTTTCTCCTCACCATTGTCAGAGGGTCATATATTTAACCCTTCTTCAAGCTTACCTCTTGTTTTCATTATTTACCAAGTTTCTGAAATCCTAGTCCTCCTTTTTTTTACTCTGAATCTGCCCTTTTTTCCCTACATCTGAGGTCTTCAAGCGGGCAGCAGCCTCTTAAAACCTCCATCATCTCACCACTTATCTCGAAGAAAGAGTTTGGATCCTTTGTCCTCCTAGATCTCACACTGATGAGATGTGTGTAAAGACAGCTTTATGTTCTACTTTGTGAATGTTCCAGCTAAATTTCTTTATTGCTTGATGCTGCCCAGTTTGCTAGTTTAATTTAACCTCTGCGTTCATGTGTCGTTATTTCTGCATTTCAGTGTGACATCATGTCTGGAGTGGAAACCACAGGGCCAGTCTGCTTTCTGGGGATGCTTGGGGTTGGCACCCCTGATCTTGGCACTGTCAACTACTAGATTTTATTATAATAGGTTGACAAGTAAATGTGATAAATGCTTCCTGTGAGAACTAGCTGTTTGTCTCAATGGGGTAGTTTCTTTGTGTGCCTGCCTTTGGGGAATTAATAAAATCACTGAAGTTGTGGAAAAAAACCAAGTGATATAAATTGCATTGACTAAGTTTGTACTCTTGATGTCAATTCTTGGATTTGCTTTGCTGTCCTAAGAGCTCAAGTGAGCACTGAATTTCCCCCTATGTCAACCCCGAGATGTTTGGAATCAGACAAAATAATTTCTTACTAACCCATGGAAAACTTTAGTGATAAGTAACAACTTATTACTAGAAAGTTTGCTTGTATTCTAAGACTATCAATTGAAGGTGTATGATTTTATAGACTTTAAAAATTAGAGGTCTGACTCATTAAATATTTCTAAAATTTTGAATCACATTATGTCTTAAAATCAAACTTTTTGTGTAAGTAAAACCATTGTTTTTGCTCTGTTTCCCATTTTGATTTCAAAGTAATGAGTAAAGAACCCACAAAATGACAATTAATTTTCCTTCACATTCTGCTGTTTCCTTGTTAAAGCATTTCCTCCCTTTTAATTTTTTTTAAACCAAGGAGACGACAATTTGCTAAGGAATTACATTGTCAAATCATAAGCCCAACAGTGTCCATTTTAAAAACATACTATAAATATTGTAAATCTGTTTAATTTTTAAAATGAGGAAGGCATAGCTACCAGAGAACCAGTACTTACTAACCCATAAGCTAACTACTAGAATCCTAAATTTTGTGATCAAATCCTGTAATCATTATTTAATGAAGAAGACAGCCCCAGACCTTTCTGTATCTAAAATAGAAGCACATTCAATGTAGCTTTATAAAGGAAACAAACCTGTACATTCAGCACTGAGTAGATATCCTAAAAGACAGATGGTGACGAGGCCCGGTGATTCTGCCATGATCATGTTCAGGTACCACATAACCTTTGTTAGTAGATTGTGCAAGTAGCAAGGTTGACCAATTGTTCCAAAGTACAAGCTGAGCTGTATTTACTTCTGGGAAACAGTGTCTATCTCCCTCAGTGGGCTGTTTCCAATGGCCTCTTGGATCAAATGAAAAGAGGAGGCAGTGGCCATCGTTAAACTTCACCTCTGATTCCATGGGCTTCCGTCACTGTGGCTGACCTGAGACTGAAGCTCGAAGTGACCCATTGTTAGAATAGGGGACGGTACAATGGCTGCTGCTGCGGCGGCAGCAGAACTCATCTTAGGATCCATCTTGTCCTTGTCAGGGAACACTAATGTCATATAGTTGAAAGGTAAAGAGATGGAAAGAATGAAGTCATTTTGTCTCCCACCTTAAAACGTTTCCACTGCTTATATCTGTTGAGTCACCTGGTGGATCTTTTATCTTCCTCCTCATAATGAGGAGTTTATAAACTTCATTGTGCTGTGTATGCATATGGTGAAGCAGATGGGCCCTGTCTCAGAACATATGTATATATGTTTGAGTGTATATATGTATGCATGTATACTTATGTATAGAAAATAAATGTATAAATATTATTATATAATAGTTCATATTGATATACCACTTCACATGTAGTATAAAAACTCATAATAGTATAGCAACATTTACCTGCCATTCTTTGTGCTGCTGTTGTGATACATTTTATTTCCAAATGTTATAAACCCATATTATCTTGTTATTCTGCTTTAAATAGTCAACAGTCTTTCAAAGAAACTTTAAAATGAGGAAGAATATATTTAGTCATATGTTTACCATTATGATATTCTTCATTTCTTTGGGTAGACCCAAATTTAAATCTGTTACAATTTTTCATCATTATGAAAAATTTTCATTAATAATTTTGATAGTATAGGCTATTTTATGACAAATTTTCTCAACTTTATTTGAAAATGTCTCCATTTACCTTCATGTTTCAAATTTGGCTGCATATACAATTCTAGGTTGAAATTTTTTCTTTCAGCACATTAAAGAAGTCATTCTATTGCCTTCTGGCATGCATTGTTTCTGATGATAAGGTAGTGAATATTCTTATTTATTTTTAGCAATTTGACTACAGTGAGTCAAGGTATTCTTGGGGTTCATTGAGGTTCTTGAATCTGTGGCATTAAAATTAGGAAAATTCTTGTACCTTATTTTTTCAAAATTTTGTTTTAAAATAAAACAGTTATAGAAAATTACAAAGTCAATACAGAGAGGTCCTATATATCTTTCCCTATGTTTATATCTTATATAAATATAGTAGTATAATATCAAAACCAGGTAGTGAACATTGAGTGGTTTATTTTATGTGTGTAATTCTAAGTGATTTTATCACAGGTATAGAAGAAAAATTCTGTCTTCACAAACGTCTCCCTTGTGCTACCGATTTTATGATCACACCCCTCCCCCTTCTTCCAATTATTCCTAACCCCTGGCACAACTGATCAGTTTTCAGTCTCTATAGTGAGAATATTGTATAAATGGAACCATAGGGTATGTGACCTTCTGAGATTGGCTCTTTTCATCCAGCACAATGTCTTTGAAATCCATCTAGATTGCTGCATGTTTTAGTAGTTGTTTTTTATTGCTGAGGAGTATGGATATGCCAATTTGCTTGACTATTCACTTACTAGGGACATTTTGATTGTTTCCAGTGTTTTGCTATTGCAATAATGTGTTTTCAACATTCATGTACAGGTTTCTATGTGGACATAATTTTTAAATTTCTCTGGGATAAACGTGTAGGAATGCAGTTTCTGGGTCATGTGAGAGTTGAATGTTTGGTTTTTAAATAAAGTGCCAAGCTGTATTCCAACATGTCAGTACCACTTTACATTCCAACCAGCAATGGATGAATGATCCTGTTTCTCTACATACTTGCAAGGATTTGGTATTATCATTTTTTATTTTAGACATTCTGATAGGTGTGTATTTAGACCATTTATATTGAAGATAATTATTAATATGTTACTACTTAAGTCTGCCATTTTATTGTTTGTTTTTTTCCCCCTTCTTGTTCTCTTTCCTCTATTCTCTTTACATGCCTTTTTGTGGGTTACTTGAAAAAAATTTTAGAATTCCATCTTGATTTATTTATAGAGGTTTTTAAAAAGTGTATCTTATTGTATAATTATTGTAGCTTTTGCTCTGAGTTTTACAATATACACATGTGACTTATCAGAGTCTACTGGCATCAGTATTTTAACACTTAAGTATGAAGCCTTACTTTCATCCATTAATCTTCTCTACTTTTAAATATCACTGTCATGATAACCAGATATGCTATTTTTGTTTTAATTATCAAATATCATTTATAAAACTCATGAGAGCTTCCCTGGTGGTTCAGACTGTAAAGAATCTGCCTGCAATGCAAGAGACCTGGGTTTGATCCCTGGGTTGGGAAGATCCCCTGGAGGAGGGCATGGCAACCACTCCAGTATTCTTGCCTGGAGAATCCCTGTGGACAGCAGAGCCTGGTGGGCTACAGTCCATGGGGTCACAAAGAGTTGGACGTGACTGAGTGACTAAGCACAGCATAGCACATGAGGAGAGGGGTATTCTACTGGATATATTCATATCTCTGCTCTTTCTGTTGCTAGATCTTCCTATCCAATTCTTTTATCATTTGCTTCTCATTGAAGAATGTCCCTTAGCCATTCTTTTAAGATAAGTCTGAAAATGCTTCTATTTCCCCTTCATGCTTGAAGGATAGTTTTACTGGATATCGAATTTGTGCTGGACTGTTTTTTTCCCTCTAGTACTTGAAAATGTACCATTTTCTCCTGGCTTCCATGTTTTCAAATGAGAAATCTACTGTCATTCAAATTGGTCCTCCTCTACAGGTATTGTGTCAGAGTTCTCTGGCAGCTATCAAATTTCTGTTTTCTTTGTCTTTAGTTTTCACAGATTTAGTTATGATGTGCTTTGGTATGGATTCTTTTGGCATTATACTGTTTGGGGTTCACTCAGCTTCTTGAATCTATAAATTTGTCTTTTTTTCCAAAATTTGGAAATTTTCAGCTATTATATCTTTGGCTCCACTTTCTTTTTCCTCTACATATGGGATTCTAATTACACCAGTGTTGCATGTATTTCACTGGTCCACAGGACTCTCAGTCTCTATTAGTCTGTATTTTCTCTCTTATTAAGTACATTCTGTGAATTCACTTTCTGGTAAGCTCTCTTTTAAGTTTACTGAGTTGATCTGTCATCTCCACTCTGATTTTGAGCCTCTCCAGCAAGATTTTTTTTTAAGTTATTCTTTTCAGCTTTATATTTTCCATTTTCTTTCTTTTTTTTTTTTAAATAAGCTTTTCTACTTTTGCTGAGATTTTCTAAAATTTTTTCTAAGATAATCTGTAGTAGATTGTTGAAACATTTTTATGATGCCAGCTTTAATATTCTTTTCAGATAATTCCAACATTGATTCATTTCAGTATTAGTGTCACTTAGTCATCTTTTCTCATTCAAATTGTGATTTTCCTGGTTCTTAGCATGATGAGTGGTTTTCAATAGTATTCTGGACATTTTGCCTATTATGTTAATAGACACTGGGTCCTATTTAGCAGGCAGTCACTCTGACCTATGACCCAGGTCATGGGCTATTTTTCTGGGCTGTGATTCCAATTCAACTTTTAGATCTTTGTGGGATTATTTTGGTAAATAAAATTCCAGGTCAGTTAATATTATGATATGGAGGCTATCTGCTTATGCCTGACCTAGTCAGCCATATCCTTTCAAAACAGAGAGCTTTCTCCAATTGATAGCAAAAGGAGAATTCGGAGATGTTCAAAGTATGTGACAGGTCTGATGAAGCATTGGTGGCTTTGAAGTTGCCTGGGAGGTGATGGGGCGTGTGGAAGGACCAAAGAGTGGTCTCTAGAAGCTGAGAGCCAGCAAGAAATCAGGGATTTCAGACCTATGTGGAGTGTGTTAGTTGCTTAGGCATCTCTGACTCTTTCTGACCCTGTGGACTCTAGCCCACCAGGCTCCCCTGTCCATGGAATTCTCCAGGCAAGAATACTGGAGTGGGTTGCCATTTCCTTCTCTCAGACCTATAGCAAAATGGAATTCAGTTCTGTCAACACCCTTAACTGGTCTGAAAATGGGTTATTCCCCAGAACCTCCAGATAGGAGCCTAGTTGACTGACACCTTGACTTCGGCCTCAGGAGATCCTAAGGTGAGATCTTATTTGAGATCACTTGCTCTTTTGTTTACCAAACTGTGACATAATAAATGGGTATTGTTATAAGCTGGTATGTTTGTAGCAATATGTTATGTGACAATAGAAAACTAACACTCTATCATTAGTATTTTCATTTGTGCTAAACATTGCTTTCTTCCTGAAGTTCTTTTTGAACTGTTGGTACCTCTGGGAGGATAAACAGATACCATCTTGAGAACATTAATTTGAGATTATAAAAGCTTTATAGTTTTAGCTTTTATGTTTTAGTCTGTGATATATCTTGAATAAATCTTGTATATGAAGTGAGGTTAATATTTGAGGTTAATTTTTTCTTCTTTATGAATATGGATTGCTCCAGCTCTATTGATTGATAAGACTATTCTTTCCCCCTCATTTTAGCTTGCTGCCTTGGTCAGGAAAAAGTTCTGTTCATGTGAGTTTATTGCTGAACTCTCTGTTCTGTTCATTTTGTATACATTTTTATTTATATGAATGAGGGTATAGTAAAAGTTTTAAATTCAAATCCATCATTTTAAGATCCATTTTTGGGACTTCCCTGGTGGTCCAGTGGTTAAGACTCCACTCTTCCATTGCAGGGACCATGGGTTGGGGATCTAAGATCCTGCATGCCACATGATCCAGCCAAAAAAAAAAGTTAAAAAAAGACCCATTTTTATTGCTCTGCACACATCTAGTCTGATACTTCTAACTGCTGCATGGTGTATATACACCATATTTTTTCCTAGCTTTTCCCTCAGTGATTGGCATTTCAGTTCAGTTCAGTTCAGTTGCTCAGTCATGTCTGATTCTGCGACCCCATGAACTGCAGCACACCAGGCCTCCCTGTCCATCACCAACTCCCGGAGTTTACTCAAACTCATGTCCATTGAGTCAGTGATGCCATCCAACCATCTCATCCTCTGTCGTCCCTTTCTCCTCTCACCTTCAATCTTTCCTAGCATCAGTGTCTTTTCAAATGAGTCAGTTCTTCGCATCAGGTGGCCAAAGTATTGGAGTTTCAGCTTGAGCATCAATCATTCCAATGAATATTCAGGACTGATTTCCTTTAGGATGGACTGGTTGGATCTCCTTGCAGTCCAAGGGACTCTCAAGAGTCTTCTCCAACACCACAGTTCAAAAGCATCAATTCTTCAGTGCTCAGCTTTCTTTATAGTCCAACTCTCACATTCATATGTGACTACTGGAAAAACCATAGCTTTGACTAGACGGACCTTTAATGGCAAAATAATGTCTCTGCTTTTTAATATGGTATCTAGGTTGGTCATAACTTTTCTTCCAAGGAGCAAGCGTCTTTTAATTTCATGGCTGCAGTCACCATCTGCAGTGATTTTGGAGACCCCCCAAAATAAAGTCAGCCACTGTTTCCACTGTTTCCCCATCTATTTGCCATGAAGTGATGGGACCAAATGCCATGATCTTAGTTTTCTGAATGGTGAGTTTTAAGCCAACTTTTTCATTCTCTTTCACTTTGATCAAGAGGCTCTTCAGTTCTTCTTCACTTTCTGACATAAGTGTGGTGTCTTCTGCATAACTGAGGTTATTGATATTTCTGCTGGCAATCTTGATTCCAGCTTGTGCTTCCTCTAGCCCAGTGTTTCTCATGATGTACTCTGAATATAAGTTAAATGAGCAGGGTGACAATATACAGCCTTGATGCACTCCTTTCCCAGTTTGGAAGCAGTCTGTTGTTCCATGTCCAGTTCTAACTGTTGCTTCTTGACCTGCATACAGATTTCTCAGGAGGCAGGTCACGTGGTCTAGTATTCCCATCTCTTGAAGAATTTTCCACAGTTTATTGTGATCCACAGAGTCAAAGTCTTTGGCATAGTCAATAAAGCAGAAGTACTCTGGCATCTAAATTGCTTAAAACATCTTGTTTCCACAAATATTGCCACAGTGGACACCTTCTTTTGAGTACCCGTAGGGAATAATATGGTCATTTACTTAGGATATATATTCAGGAGCAGAATGTCTCAGTCTTAGGATATTCCTGTTTCTGGTTTGTCTAAGAACTGCCAGATTGTTCTCCATATTGGCTGCACCAACCTACATCCCCAGCAGCAGTGCATATAGATTTCTATATTGCACATTCATACCAATTCTTGGGATTAGCCTTGTAAAATTTTTGATAATTGAAAAGGGCTAAAGTGCCATCTTGTTTTATTTGATGTTTGCCTTATTATTATGAGTTAGAACATGTCTCTGTATACTTTTCAGACTTCTAAATTTCCCCTTTTGTAAATTGCGTGCTAATGACGGTTGCCAATTTTTCTCTTGGGGTTAATTTGAAGACTTTCCTTGAATATTCTAGAAATTAAGATAATCCATTATCAGTTTTAGACATTGTTTATAATGTTTTGTAATTATATAAATTATATATAATTTTAATGTTTATATAATTATATAATGTTATATAATTGTAATTTTTCCAATTCTGTCATATATCAAGTAACTGTGATTTTCTTATACATTTTTGAATAGATGTCCTCAGTTTGAATTTATTAAATGCATCAGTTTTTGCTTTTATAATCTGTGATTTTAAAGTTTTGTTTGAGTATTGTTTCCCTGCCTCTTGGTCAAAAAGATATTCTCTTATATTTTTATACTAACTTTATAGCTTTATTTTTCACATCTAGGTTTATAGTCTAATCTGTAAGTCTAAAATTTGATAACAAATTTGATGAGTGTGTGGGGAAAGAATATTTGCATTTGCTGTTGGGGGGTACACAGAGTTCTGGAGGTCATTTAGGTCTTATCAAAAGCCTCACAAATTCATTCTTTTGATATAGAAATTCAGCTGGTGATTATAAATGAACAAAAAATTTAACCTCCAAGTTATATTTTTATAGTTATTATAATAGTGAAATACTGAAAATAAGCCAAATATTCAACAATAAGAATTGTAATAATTAAATAATGGTATATTGATCTCTGACATGACACAGCTTGCCAGAATAGCAAAAACAGTGGGGAATTGTTGTTCAGTGGGTATAAAGTTTCAGTTATGCATGAAAAATAAGTTCTAGAATTCTGCTGTACATCATTATGCCTATAATAATAAATAATAAATAAAATTGCTACAAAGCTACAGTAATTAAGAAAATGCAGTAGTAGCACATGGATAGACAGTTTAGTTTCCTATTCCTGCTGTAACCAGTTGCTACAAATTTGGTGGCTTAAAATAAATTATTATCTTATCCTTCTGAAGGGGGTCAGAAATTCAAAATCAGTCTCAGTGAGCTAAAGTCAAGGTGTCGTCAGGGCTGGTTATTTCTGGAAGTTCAGAGAGAATAGTTCCTTTTCCCTGTCTTTTTCAGTTTCCAGATGCCACCTAAATTTCTGGCTTATATCACTTCCTTATATTGTTCCAGCCTCTTGCTTCCATCATTGTTTCTCCTACTGATTATGATCCTACTGCCTCTCTCTTATAAGAGCTCTTGTAATTACATTGGGCTCACTGAATAATCCTGGAAAATCTCTCCATCTTAAGATTCTTATTAATAATCACATCTGCAGTCTCTGTTTTTACCAGAAGTAAGACAAGACATTAATAGTTTCTGGGGATTAGAATCTGGGGATATTTGGGGGCCAATATTAAGCCTACCATACATATCAATGGATTAGAGAGTCCTTAGGTAAATCCTCAATTTTATGGTCATTGATTTTGACAAGGGTATTGAGACAATTTGATGGGGGCAAGTAACAGTCTTTTCAACAAATGGTTTTGGAACAACTGGATACCCATGTGAAAAAGAATGAAGTTGAAAACAAAAGAGTGAAGTTGGAAAAAAAGAATGAAGTTTAATCCCTACCTCATATCATACACAAAAATTAACTCAGAAATGGACAATAGAACTAAAACTATAAAATCTTAGAAGAAAACATATGTAAATCTTCATGATCTTGGTTTAGGCAATAGTTTCTTAGATATGACACCTAAAGCACAAAAAACCAAAGGAAAAAAATTGATAAATTGAATCTCATCAAAATTAAAAATGTTTGTACATCAAAAGACACCACTAAAAGAGTAAAATTATTTATATAACTCACAGAATAGGAGAAAAATATCTGTTGATCATATATCTGATAAGAAACTTTTTAGTAGGATATATAAAGAACTCTTAAAACTCAACATCAAAAAATGCAAATAACCCAATTAAAAATTGGCAGAAGACCCCCCCCCCACCAATTGGCAGAAGATCCAAGTAGATGTTTCTCTGAAGATATACAAATGGCCAAGAAGGACATGAAAAGATGCTCAGCTTCATTAGTCATTAGGAAAATACAAATTAAATTCACAATTAGAGACAACTTCAAACCCAATAAGATGGCTATAATCAGCAAAACAAAATAAGTTTGGTAAGAGTGTGGAGAAGCTGGAACCCTCATACATTGTTCTACACAATGTAATATGGTACAGCCTCCATGGAAGACAATTTTTTGGTTCCCAAAAAAGTTAAACACAGAATTACCATGTGACCCAAGAATTCTACTCCTAGGTAGAATTTCATTTACTCAGGAGAAATGAAAATTTATGTCCACACAAAAATTTGTACATGAATGTTAATAACATTAATTTATAATAGCTAAAGTGTGCCATTAGCAGATGAATGTTTAAGCGAAACATGGTAAGTTCATACAACTGAATATTATTCAGCCATAAAAAGGAAAGAATCCATACATGCTACAATATGGGTAAACCTTAGAAACATTATGCTAACTGTCGGAAGCCAGTTATAAAAGGCCACATATTAAGACTTCCCTGTTGGTTCAGTGGTTAAGACTGCAGGGGGCATGGGTTCAGCCCCTGGTCAGGGGAAGTAAGATACCACATGCTGCATAGCCAAAGATAAACAGAAAAACAATAATGGGGAAGTGTGTTTGACATGGACAGTTGCTTTCAATTGTCAATTGAGAAAGCAGCATGTTAGTGTGATTGCATTCACATATGTGTGTTCTTGTGTGTGTAAATGATGTTAACACACACATGCACACTTACAGCCAAAGTGGATTACTCCAAAATTTTCAGTGTGTTTTTTTTCCTGGTTCTTGATTACAGGTTTTTATTTTCCTTGTTTATAATTTCTTTGTTGTTTTGGAATGAGCATGTAATTTTTTAAAAAAGTTTTTGACTGCACCATGCAGCATGTGAGATCTTAGTTCCTCCATCAGGGATGGAACCCAGGCCTGCTACAGTGAAAGCTTGGAGTCTTAACCACTGAACCTTCAGGGAAGTTCCTAAATTTATTTTTTATTTTTAAAAATTTATTTTTAATTGAAGGGTAATTACAATTTTGTGTTGGTTTCTGACGTTCATCAACATGGATCAGCCATAGGTATATATATATCTCCTCCCTCTTGAGCCTCCCTCCCCCCTCCCACCCCATCCCACCCCTGTAGGTTGTCACAGTTCCCTGAGTCATATAGCAAATTCCTACTGGCTATCTATTTTACATGTATTAGTGTATATGTTTTCATTCTACTCTCTCCATTCGTCCCACCCTCTCCTTCCTACCACCCCTCACATTCATAAGTCTGTTCTCTGTCTGCATCTCCATTGCTGCCCTGCAAATAGGTTCATCAGTACTATCTTTTTAGAATCCAATATATGCGTTACTATAAAATGTTTGTTCTTCCCTTTCTGACTTACTTCACTCTGTGTAATAGGCTCTAGGTTCATTCACCTCATTAGCACTGACTCAAATGTGTTCCTTTTTATGGCTGTGTAATATTCCATTGTATATATACCACAACTTCTTTATCCATTCATCTGTTGATGGACATCTAGGTTGCTTCCATGTCCTAACTATTGTAAACAGTGCAGCAATGAACATTGGGGTACATGTGTCTTTTTCAGTTATGGTTTTCTCATGGTATATGCCCACTAGTAGGATTGTTGGGTCATATGGTAGTTTTATTCCTAGTTTTTAAAGAAATCTCCATGCTGTCTTCCATAGTGGCTGTATCAATTTACATTCTCACCAACAGTGCAAGAGGATACCCTTTTCTCCACACCCTCTTGAACATTTGTTTTTTGTAGATTTTTTGATGATGGCCATTCTGACTAGTGTGAGGTGATATCTTGTGGTTTTGATTTGCATTTCTCTAATAATGAGTGATGTTGAGCATCTTTTCATGTGTTTATTAGCCATGTGTATGTCTTCTTTGGAGAAATGTCTGTTTAGGTCTTTTTCCCACTTTTTGATTAGGCTGTTTGTTTTTCTGTTATTGAGTTGCATATGCTGTTTGTATATTTTGGAAATGAATCCTTTGTCAGTTGTTTCATCTGCTATTATTTTCTCCCATTCTGCCTACTTTTATTACATTAAAAAAAAAGCTGCTAGCACTTATGGACTCAGATACAGTGGCACTGGGGAAGGAGAAAAGTCCATTAAACTTCAGCTTTTCCCCTAAATATCTCCTCTGTTCCAGGACAAGTGGAAGGAAGGCAGAGCTTGCTTCGTTGATCAGATTGAATGAGCCTGCTCTTTGTCCAGAGTGCAGGGGAAGAAGTGGAGGGTAATGGGCACAGTGTGGTGGCACCCCTGCTTTGTATTTTAGGTGAACTCTCAGGACAACAGGCATATCCACAATCAAAGGTAAGCGCCCAAACACCCAAAGCTGAGTGGAAATGTATTTAACAATGCTGATTATTTGTGTGATTGAGTTCTCTACGTCTTTAATTTGCATTAGTACAAGTGACCTGTTGTTTTGCATTTGCTTGAAAGTAATTTCCCTTGTATATGTTTGGTGTCCTGGAGTGGCTTGTGAGCTTTCCTTGGATCTTGGCTTTTCTTCCTGTTTTTACTCTCCCAGAGTCTGGTAACAGTGCTTGCACACAGCAAGGACACAGCCAGTGTGGATAAAATGGTTGTATTTGCAGAAACCAGGAGAAACTTAAATCATTAACTAACTGTGCTATCTGTTTGTAGCCAGAAAGATACTCTGTTTTATTCTAAAGCCAAAGGTTTTTATCTTTGGTAGGTGCCCCTCCCCCCCCCCCCCCCCCCCCCGTTAAACTGTTTTATAATTAAGAAATGAACTGCTGTTTTGGCACACATTTTCAAACAAGTTTGACTTTTTATATTGAGTACCTTTTTCTGCACCACAAATTACCACAAATTTAATGGCTTAAAATAACACATTTATTATCTCACAGTTTTTGTGGGTCAGAAGTGTGAACATACCTTAGCTGAATCCTCTGCTTAGGGTCTTAGCTGGTTACAGTCAAGGTCTCAGCCAGACTGTGTAGTTATTTAACTGGGGAAGAATCTGCTTTCAGGGTCACTTGGGTGGTTGTCAGAGTTCATTCCCTTGGCGGTGTGAGGACAGAGGGTCCCCTGGTGCTATGTTGGCTGCCCTCACTGCTAGGGGTTGCTCACAGTTTCTTGCTTTATGGGTTTCCCCAATATGGCTACTTACTTCTTTAAGCTTTTATCGTGCCGTGGTCCTGCCCACACTCAGGGTAAAGGGATTATATAAGAAGGCGGCCCCTAGGAGGAGGGTATCATGGGAAACCTTATGATTTACTTAGCCACACTTGTGATGTATTTTAAACTGTATACCAGAAATTGATGCTGTCCTAGACTAGACATTTCATGATTATTTTATGTTTTTAAAATAACTAACATGAGTATTTGACTTACGATAGCTGGACTCACTGCTAAAGCACATGCTTAGCTGGTTGTCTAAAGGAGCTCCATTTCAGTGACTTGTCAGGGAACATTTGCTAGGAATTGCTGATGCCAAAAACCAAAACTCAGTTGTTGGTATCATATTTATGGAGAATGGCCCGTAAGTTACATCAACTACCCATTCCTAAAGAAATTCTAAAGCCTATGTAAGCCAGACCTTTGCAGAGCTGGTCCCATCTCTCTGGCTCCCTTAGAAGTGCTTTGACCTGAAGTCATCAGCCTACAGCAAGTGATCCTATAGGAAACAGTACTAGGAAGCATGGTGCTCATGGATTGTGTAATGCAATGTCTAATCTTAGTACCAGAAATACCTGTCCTCTTGTTTGGCTTATTTCCTGGAGGCACTGTAAATCTTGTCGCTGCTTTTCTTCCTTCACACTGGCTGATTTTATGACTGGCATGCTGTTGGCAGGTGTTCCGGACTTTCAATAGGTGTTTTGTGTATTAACTTGACTCCTGACCCTGTTTTTTACCTTCTACCATTTTTCCCACCTTGCTCTGATTTCCTGACCTTTTACCTTCTTTTTACCTACAATTTTATCATGAAATAAAATAAATAAAAATCAGTCATATCATATAAATACTGTTGGTAATAAGGAAGAGTATAAATATCAATAATTGGTTTGAATGCTATGGGAGTCTCAGAGTGAGCCTTGTAGTTGTTCCCGTAGAAGCCAAGAGCCATTTTTCTTAAATGGAAGGGTAGGTGTTGTGCTGAAGCATTTGAATGCACTGAAGAGACGGTGTGTTCAGTAATGACATAGAGACAGTTCTTCTGTGACTGACACATGTCTTGGCTGATGGGAATACCAATCCACATGGTTAGGTGCTAACAAGAGTTAGAGAGGAGACATGAGGTTTAGGTGGTGGGGATTGCTCTTAAAGAGGAACTAGAACGGGTACAAATGCAGGAGGAAGGGTGAAACAGACTTGGAGAGGCCTTAGGAGGAAGATTTATTTCATGAGACTCCTACTTGTCCTCGGGTTCAGATTTTTTGCAGGCATGGTTCTTGGGTTGCTGGGAATCATTCTTGGGTTCCCTCTCTTAATCATCCCTATCAGGCCAGGGCTCTGCAACAGCTGTGACAGAAGAGGTTTGGGAAGCTGTGCGCAGGGGCAGTGTGTGGACAGAGTATTTCTATGGAGCCAGATTGGTCTACGAAGGGCACTACCCTCCAAGTTATCAGCTTGAGCCAGAAGGGGAGATGACAGAAACATTTAGCCAGGAGAGAAGCTCGGGCTGAATGTTTGGATGGACTAGATTATCTGTCCTGTTGAAGGGGTGACTTGAAATGGTTGGGGCCCAGTGGATAAAAGAAGTCAGAGTGGGCAAAAAGGTATGGAGTGAAGGGGTTGGGGGCGGAGTGTTGAAGAAATAAGTTTGTATCCACTGGGCCCTTGGCAGATTGTTGCAGGGGCCACTTGTTAAAGTTCTATACAGGCCTACACCTTGTATCCTCCTGGAAAAGGCCAGTTAGAAACTTTCTGGGAATTGGCAGTTGTGGCTTGTTGTCATTAAGATGAAGTTAGCCACTGGATTGATTTCTGACTCTGCCTGACACCTACATTGTCTCTATTTGGCCAAAAAGGAGCTGCTAAAAATGGTTTATTCAAATGTCACAATATGCTTTCTTCCAGTAACCACGACCTCCATGAAGAACTATTGAAGCAGTTGTCAAGTGAGTAAAATTGAGAAATAACACATCATTCAAATAAAAATAGCTCTATTTTCAGGACTAGTATTGGAAAAAGCTAAGATAAAAATCTCCTTTTAGCTTTCTTTCCATTCCCGCCCTACTCCACACTTCCTCCAAGATGGTTTGGTTTTTTATTCTTTTTTTTCCTACTAAATTGCTTCCTACAAATCTTAGTTTAATTTTTAGATTTAAGGAGTGATAAGGTAATGTACAGACTCATTCATTTGCCCTTTTCTTATTAAATTTAAATAAAGAAGAAAGTCTAACATTAAATACCTGCATGTGCCAGGAACTTCATATATGCGATCCCCTCTAAATCCTTGCAATCCATGAAGTAGGCATGATATGTTTTACAGATGGGGAAATTGATGCTCCATGACAGACAGGTTCTATAGGCTTGTTCAAGCTTATGCAGATGTTAAGTGCAGGAGCCACAATTCAAATCCAGCACTTTCTGAACTCAAAACCCTTTTGGTTGGCTTCTTTGTTGATGCCTACCTCTTAAAGTTGTGGTCAGGATTAAATAAGATAATACATGTAAGGTACCTACTTAGCAGAACAGTATACATAAATAGATCAATAAAGGGCAGCTGCTATCACCATCATTACAACCACCACTATTCTGCCTTCCATGTAGTGGAGGTTCCCTGGAATACAGGCTGTGTGAACAACTCACTGCAGGGTCTGTGCATAAGTAAGACAGTTTTAACTGCATAGTGATGCTCATTTACTGAATGTGAACCATATATTAGAGCCTTTCTCAAGTTTTCTCGTTTATTCTCTTTTCATCTGACAACATTGTTAAGTTGGTATTTAAAAAACTTTTTAAAAAATATAGTTAATTTACCATACTATGTCAGTTTCAGATGTACAATTATACAAGTGATTTGATTATACATATATAAACATATATATTCTTTTTTATATTCTCCTATATTTTTGCAAAATATTGAACATAGCTTCCTATGTTATACAGTAGGTACTTGTTTATCTGTTTTATATATAGTAATGTATATATTTTAATCCCAACCTCCTAATTTATCCATCCCCTTCTTTTCCTTTTGGTAACTACAAGTTTGTTTTCTATGTCTATTGAATATATTTCTATTTTGTAAATAAGTTCATTTGTATCATTTCTTCAGATTCCACATAGAAGTGATATCATTTGATATTTGTCTTTGTCTTACTTCACTTAGTATGATAATCTTTAAGTTCATCCATGTTGCTGCAAATGGCATTATTTTTCTTTTTTATGGCTGAGTAATATTCCATTGTGTGTGTGTGTGTGTGTGTGTGTGTGTGTGTGTATGCCACATCTTTTTTATCCATTCCTCTGCTGACGCACATTTAGGTTGTTTCTACGTCTTGGCTATTTTAAACAGTGCTGCTATGAACATCTGGGTGCATCTAAGTGTGTTCCTTAGGTCGCAAAGAGTTGGACATGACTGGGCAACTGAACAACAACAAGTGTGTGAAAGAGTTAATCACTAAGTCATGTCCAACTCTTTTGTGACCCCCATGGACTGGTCAGGCTCCTCTGTCCATGGAATTCTCCAGGCAAGAATACTAGAGTGGGTCGCCATTTCCTTCTCCAGAGTGTCTTCCTGACCCATGGATTGAACCCGGGTCTCCTGCATTGCAGGTGGATTCTTTACCATCTGAACTACCAGGGATATAATTATTGCTGTCAAATGGCCTCCTGGTTAGCAAGACAAACCAGTATACTTGGAAGAAGAAAGCCCAAAGAGCGAGTCTGTGCAGCTGGGCAAGAGAATCTCATGCCAAGGATGCTCTCCAGTGACTTTGCTGGCAGAATTTCATCTCATTCTTTTTACTTCTCTCAGGGTCTCGCCTCACTCATAGAGACAAAGCCTCCAGCATTCTCTCCAAGTTTGTATCTGCTAGAACACTCCTGTGTTTCTCAAAGAGAAGCAGCCACAAGAAACGATGGACAGATGTCTAAGAAGTCATCACACTGGTTTTTAGAGATGAGTTTGTGTTACAGGGGCACAAAAGAAGGTCACAGAATTGTTCCAACCCCATATACCAAACCCTGCAGAGAAACCATATTAGTTTCTTCTATGCAATAGACTGCTGAGCATTCTTCCTGCCCAGAGACAGCTCTGATTGTCAGCCTCTGCCTTCTTCAGTCTCCAGCCCATGGACTCAGCCCTAATCCACCATGAGGCAGAAAGGATATTAATCATTCCATCCCTTCCATCAGGTGGGGTCTGGACCTACTTTTATTGCCAGGCTTACATCCACTTTGCTTGAGGTGAACCCATGCAACCAGGCCATGGTGACTGGGCTGTTGCCTTGTTTTTCTCCACCTGGCCCACCAGTTCTCCACGTTCCTCTGAACCATCTTCTACCAGTCTATAATCCTTGACCCAGTCTTTCCCTGGAGCCTGGACCTGGCCCACATGATCTCAGATGCTCAGTTTCCACTTCTGAGGTGCTGATGTGCGCTGCTAGCTGCCTTGGCCTATGGAAGCTGGCCACACTTGAGAATCATAGATCCTCACATGAGCTTTTGGGCTATGTGTAGTGGACTGTCCACCACTCTGTTCAGAGACTAGATCTTTGCCTGTTCACAGCTTTCTGTGACTAGCTCACTGCAGAGGTCCTTCTTGGCTCCTGTCTGAACTTGTACTGCTTATAGATCATGATACATAGACGAGTACTCAACCATCTTTGTGCTGTGATGAAGGTGTTGTGTTATCATGGACAGAACTAGAAAAGAGTGATTTTTCTAGTCACAGCTAGCAACTGCCTTTTTCTTTACACTTTCTGTGTGAGTTGGAACAGCTTCTCTTTCACATGCCATGTAGTGACAGGTCTCATAACTTTTGGTGTATTAGTGAATTCAAGGCAGACTGTTGGGACAGAAGACGTGGGTTTGAGTTTGTAGATCTGTTATTGTGTGGCACCTTGGGTATGATGCCCCACCTTGCTGGATCCTAGTTTCCTCATCTATAAAAAGTGGGGGTGATAATGACTATATATCTCATAATATATAGTGGTGAGAAGATGAAAGAATGAATGTGAAAATGTTTCATGACATACTCTTTATCCTGTAGAGGAGAACCTTATGAGTTATGAAATTTTATGACAAGAATTTTATGTTCTGTTTCTCACATGTGAAGGCGTGCATGAGAGTATCAGGACATCTAGTGGCCAAAAAGTCTGACCACCAACTGATGGATGCTTATAAGACAACTAGTGGGCTTTCATATCTTAGATTAAGCTGTGGCTCTGTGACTTAGTGCATAGAAAATCAAACATTGCACATTTGATTACAGCCAAATCCATATATGAGGAGGTAGCATGTAGTAGTGAAAAGAGCATGGGCTTTAGACAACCTGAATTCAGATTTCAGCTTAGCTACTTAATGGCTGAGTGAACTTGGGCAAATTAATCGATCTCTTTGAATCTCAGTTTCATCACAATAACAACACCCACAAATGATTGATTTTTTAAAAGACCCAATCCAGCCATTTTTGTCTATTAATTGGAACATTCAGCTCACTTATATTTAATGTATTTACAAGTGTATTTGGGATTAAACTTATTATTTTATAGTATTCTTCTTTGTTTTCTTCTGTGCCTTTCTTTCAGTTAAATATTTTTAATCATTCTATTATTTTCCCTTTGCCACTTAAAAAGTTATATACTCTTTCTATTTATTTAGATGTTAGCCTGTAAATTATAACATGCATAAATAACATCAAACTCTAAAGTGAGTCTAAGCCTTTATCCTACTCCCATATACTGTAAGAATTTTGGAACTCATTTATATTTTGTCCTCTCCTCCTCACCTCAAGCTTATATATTTTTTGGTATTAAAATCTATTGCATTTCATTTTTGTTTTTAATACCACTAGACATTGTTATTATTGCTTTTATAGTTAATGTTCGTTTATATTTGCCCACATTTTTATTACTTTATTTTTCAGTCTTTTTTACACCTCGGATACTCCATCTGGTATATTTTCTTTTGACTTTAAATAAATCTTTATTAGTAAATACTTTTTAGTAAAAGTATACACTAATGCTAGATCTGACAGACAGAGTGCCTGATGAACTATGGACAGAGCTTCGTGACATTGTACAGGAGACAGGAATCAAGACCATCTCCAAGAAAAAGAAATGCAAAAAAGCAAAATGGCTGTCTGAGGAGGCCTTACAAATAGCTGTGAAAAGAAGGAAAGCAAAAAGCAAAGAAGAAAAGGAAAGATATACCCATTTGAATGCAGAGGTCCAAAGAATAGCAAGGAGAGATAAGAAACACTTCTTCAGTGATCAATGCAAAGAAATAGAGGAAAACGATAGAATGGGAAAGATTAGAGTACTCTTCAAGAAAATTTAGAGATACCAAGGGAACATTTCATGCAAAGATGGCCTCGATAAAGGACAGAAATGGTAGGGACCTAACAGAAGCAGAAGATATTATGAAGAGGCAGCAAGAATACACAGAAGAATTGTACAATAAAGATCTTCATGACCCAGATAATCACGATGGTGTGATCACTCACCTAGAGCCAGACATCCTGGAATGTGAAGTCAAGTGGGCCTTAGGAAGCATCATTACGAACAAAGCTAGTGGATGTGATGGAATTCCAGTTGAACTATTTCAAATCCTAAAAGATGATGCTGTGAAAGTGCTGCACTCAGTATACCAGCAAATTTGGAAAGCTCAGCAGTGGCCACAGGACTGGAAAAGGTCAGTTTTCATTGCAATCCCCAAGAAAGGCAAAGCCAAAGAATACTCAAACTACCGCACAATTGTAATCATCTCACACGCTAGTAAAGTAATGCTGAAAATTCTCCAAGCCAGGCTTCAGCAATACGTGAACCGTGAACTTCCAGATGTTCAAGCTGGTTTTAGAAAAGGCAGAGGAACAAGAGATCAAATTGCCAACATCTGCTGCATCATCAAAAAAGCAAGAGAGTTCCAGAAGAACATCTATTTCTGCTTTATTGACTATGCCAAAGCCTTTGCCTGTGTGGATCACAATAAACTGTGGAAAATTCTGAAAGAGATGGGAATACCAGACCACTTGACCTGCCTCCTGAGAAACCTGTATGCAGGTCAGGAAGCACCAGTTAGAACTGGACATGGAACAACAAACTGGTTCCAAAGAGGAAAAGGAGTACGTCAAGGCTGTGTATTGTCACACCTGCTTATTTAACTTATATGCAGAGTATCATGAGAAATGCTGACTGGATGAAGCACAAGCTGGAATCAAAGATTGCCAGGAGAAATATCACCTCAGATATGCAGATGACACCACCCTTATGGCAGAAAGTGAAGAAGAACTAAAGCCTCTTGATGAAAGTGAAAGAGGAGAGTGAAAAAGTTGGCTTAAAACTCAACATTCAGAAAACTAAGATCATGGCATCTGGTCCCATCACTTCATGGCAAATAGATGGGGAAACAGTGGAAACAGTGTCAGACTTTATTTTTCTG
Source organism: Cervus canadensis (assembly GCF_019320065.1). NCBI lineage: Eukaryota > Metazoa > Chordata > Mammalia > Artiodactyla > Cervidae > Cervus > Cervus canadensis. The sequence goes on from NC_057419.1 coordinate 110,280,021, forward strand.
GGCTCCAAAATCACTGCAGATGGTGATTGCAGCCATGAAATTAAAAGGTGATTACTCCTTGGAAGGAAAGTTATGACCAACCTAGGCAGAATATTAAAAAGCAGAGACATTACTTTGCCAACAAAGCTCCATCTAGTCAAGGCTATGGTTTTTCCAGTCGTCATGTATGAATGTGAGAGTTGGACTATAAAGAAAGCTGAGCACCAAAGAATTGATGCTTTTGAATTGTGGTGTTGGAGAAGACTCTTGAGAGTCCCTTGGACTGCAAGGAGATCCAACCAGTCCATCCTAAAGGAGATCAGTCCTGGGTGTTCATTGGTAGGACTGATGTTGAAGCTGAAACTCCAATACTTTAGCCACCTGATGTGAAGAACTGACTCCTTGGAAAAGACCCTAATTCTGGGAAAGATTGAAGGCAAGAGGAGAAGGGGATGACAGAGGATGAGATGGCTGGATGGCATCACCGACTCAATGGACATGTGTTTGAGTAAACTCGGGGAGTTGGTGATGGACAGGGAGGCCTGGCGTGCTGCAGTTCATGGGGTCACAAAGAGTCAGACACGACTGAGTGACTGAACTGAACTGAACTGAATGCTTATTATTATTAATATTATTATTATAATTGACTGTAGTTGTCTGTGTTTTGCATTGATTCAGAAAAAAATACTTCTGTAGCCTATAGAATTCTAGGTAGATAATTATTTGGAGGTACTCCCTGGTGGTTCAGTGGTTAGCACCTTTCACTGCTGGCGCCAGGTGTGATCCCTGGTCCAAGAACTAACACCTGCAAGCCATGTGGTATGGCCAGAAAGGAAAAAAAAAATTTTGTTCAACACATTGAAATAGCCTATTGTCTTTTGGTTTCTGTTGCTGATTTTGAGAGGCCAGCTATCTATTTGGTTATTCCTCTGAAGTTGACTTGTCTTTTTTATCCTACTTTTCAATTCATTCCCCCACACCACACATACCTCAAATCTGTCTCTGTATAGTTTCATTACTATGTGTCTAGGCATGAATTTCTTTTTCTGTGGCTACAGACTTGTAATTCATTGGACCTTTTGAATCTTAGAATTTGTGTCATTTTTCTGCCTATGGTGACCATGTGATATCTTCTCCCAGCCAGGACTCTTCTTAGAGTGAAAGGAGGTGATATTAATTATTAAAATGGCATAACAGGTCTATGGTACGACTATCCCAAGCAAACAGAATATATATGGTCACTATACCTCTGTCCCTCCAGCCATCTTATGCTTAATACAGTTTGCACGGTATTTTTTTTCCCCAGTCATTTGCTTTTGACCTGTCAGAGTTTTATTCTTAGTTTGTGTCTTGTTGGCAGTGTATAGTTCAGTTTTGCTTTTTTATCCATTCTGAGAATCTGATTTAGGCTTACCATTTTGTTGTTTCGTTTGTCTTTTCTTTCTTTTTGGTTGTTGCTTGTATCCTGTTTTCCACTTTCATGTTGATTATTTGAACATATTTTAGTATTCTATTTTATCGATTGTCTTTTTAGCTATAATAATTTATATTAGTTTTTAGTGATTGTCCTGGCAATTAAAATATACATTCCTAAGCTTTACCAATCTATTTAGAAGTAATATGATGCCATTTAATGTAAAATGTAGAAACTTTTTAACCATATAGATCCCTTTAATCCCCAGTTTAATCCTTTATGTTATAATTGCCATATATCATATCTACCTACATTGAAAATCAGACAAGAAAGTGTTATACTTTTTTTTAATAATCATGTATGATTTAAAGAATTTAAGAAGTAAACTACTTCTAATGCTTTTCATTTGTTCTTGAAGATCCAGGTTTCCCCCCAGTACTGTTTTCCTTTAGGGTAAAGAACACTGCAATGTAACCTCTTAGTTCTCCTTTTTCTACAAATTTATTTATTTTGTCTTCATTCCTAAGGGATATTTTCACTGGATACAGAATTCTGGGTGACTTTCTTCCCTCCTATCACTTCTGGCATGCTATTGCACCATCTTATATTCTTCATATTTTCTGATGAGAAATCTATGGTCATCCTGCTTCACTGTCATCAGATAAATGCAAATTAAAATCACAGTATGGGACCATTAACTTCTGAAAGGGGTAACTGTTTACTTGACAAGATACAAAAGCAGCTACTTGAGGATTCTGATGTAAAAATATAAGTAGACAAACTGTGGAGGAGACTTGCAATTTAGAGAAGTGACATGTCTGGGCATGAGTTTTGTGCTATTTGTTTCCGTTTTCATAGCTTTGCCCCAGGGGCAGGCACTCAGTTGTTTCCTCAGACAGGGCAGCAAAGGCAGCTTCCATTCTGATAGAAATGGTTCTGTCTTTTAGCCCAAGAGAACCAGGAAAAGAAATCAAGACAATCATGACTAGAGCGTGAGGTGTAATTCCCAGAGGGGAGAGTTGGAGAAAGGGATATCCTATTTTTGTGTATGAGCACCAGGGAAGTCTCAGGCTGACTCCTGAACCAGTAGTTAGAGAGCAGATTCAAAGAAGCAGAGCAAAGGCTTAAAGACTTAATTGTTAAACCACCACCATGCATGGGCCATGGTTATTTTGTTTGTATTATGTAATTTCCACTCAGTTGGTCTTTTTTTCCTGTTTTTTATTTTTATTATTAATTTATTTCTGTTATTAATTTCTGTTTACATTTCTGTTATTAATTTCTATTTTAATTCTATTTTAGTTAAAAAGCATTCTGAATGGTTTTAATATTTTATAATGTGTAGAGGTTTTTTTTCATGGCTCAGCATGTCAGTTCAGTTCAGTTGCTCAGTCATGTCAGACTCTTTGCAACCCCATGGACTGCAGCATGCCAGGCCTCCCTGTTCATCACCAACTCCTGGAGTTTACTCAAACTCATGTCCATTGAGTCGGTGATGCCATCCAACCATCTCATCCTCAGTCATCCCCTTCTCCTGCCTTCAATCTTTCCCAACATCAGGGTCTTTTCCAATGAGTCAGCTCTTCACATCAGGTGGCCAAAGTATTGGAGTTTCAGCTTGAGCATCAATCATTCCAATGAATATTCAGGACTGATTTCCTTTAGGATGGACTGGTTGGATCTCCTTGCAGTCCAAGGGACTCTCAAGAGTCTTCTCCAACACCACAGTTCAAAAGCATCAATTCTTTGGTGCTCAGCTTTCTTTATAGTCCAACTCTCACATCCATACATGACTAGGCTCAGCATATAGTAGATTTTAATAACTGTTCCAGGTGCCCTTAAAAAATTGTGAATTCTGGCTCTTTTGGACACAGAGCTCTGTAAATGAATATTGCATCGCCTTTGTTAATTGTGCTCTTCAGAACTTTTATGTGTATATTGATAGTTTTGTCTGTCTGGTCTATCAACTGTTAAGATTGATGGAGATGGGCAATAAGATCTTACTGTATAGCGCAGGGAACTATATTCAATATCTATGATAAACCATCATGGAAAAGAATATGAAAAAGTATATATATATATATATATATATATATATGTATATATATATATATATGTATGTATGTATATGTAACTGAGTTACTTTGCTTTACAGCAGAAATTAACATAGCATTGTATATGAACTATACCTTTATTAAAAATATTGATGGGTAAGTATTCCTTTATTATTGTGGAGTTGTCTATTTCTCATTTTAGTTTTCTCAGGATTTTTGCTATGTGTAATAAACTTAAAAGCTATATTACTATGTATATACCATTTTAGGATAGTGATATCTTATTGATGATATTGAACTCTTTGTCATCATATAGATATTGAAGAGGTATTGGCCTCTTTTTAACATTTTAAAAATCTTATTGATTTTTTAACATTAAAAATTTTAATACAATTTTTAAAGGTTCCTTTCCATTTACAGTTATTACAGTATATTGGCTATATCCCCCATGTTGTATGATACATCTTTGAGTGTATCTTACACACAGTAGTTTGTGCCTTCCACTCCCCCACTCCTACACTGCCCTCGACTGGTAAACACTAGTTTGTTCTCCGTATCCATGCATCTGCTTGTTTTCTGTTATATTCACTAGTTTGTTGTATTTTTTAGATTTCACATATAGGTGATATAGTATTTGTCTTTCTCTGTCTGACTTATTTCACTTATCCCTCTAAGTCCATCCATGTTAGTTCATTCTTGGGTTCTTCATTCTTTCCTGCATTTCCACATTTCTGTCTGGGGTCCCTTTCTTCTGCCTCATGGACTCCCCTTATTCTTGTTGTGGTGCAGGGCTTGGAATGTTTGTATACTCTAGTATAGTTTGTATACTAGATGTTCTAGAATATTAGAACATCTAGTCCTAGTTGTTACTGAAGTTCTCTCAGGCAGTGAAACTATTATTTTTATAATGTATCCATATTTAATTAGTTATTGCAACAGGAGTATTTTTTGCCCATGGGAGTTATTGCAACGGGAGTATTTATTGCCCCCAAAAATAAATATTATTACATTTTACCTGAAAGTAGAAGTTGTGTGATTATTTTTAATGTCTCTTTCTTGAACTCAGTTGTAAGCTACATGATGGTAGGAACATTGTCTGCTTTGCTGATTTGGGGTTGTCTGACATTTATAGGTTATTTGTGAATAAGTGAATGTATGATTAAGGGAGATGCTGTCTATATAAATAGCTGGTCACATTGTAGGTTCTTAATAAAATTAATGGTACTTTTACTTCTTGACTCTCTGATTCCTGTCAACTGTATATCATACTAGAGTGCAGGCTAAAATCTGTACCTATTATCAGATATTTTTGCCTGCCTTTTAATAGAGGGAGTAAGAGAAACTGTCAGGGGAGGCTACAGAGCTGGGATGTTGAGGTAAAACTGGCTGACCTACTTATATAGGTTTACCAGAGCTCAGTCTTGTAGCTGACAGTATGAGGCTTTGACTCGTCTCATTCTATGGTTTTGAGATTTGGGTTACACCAGTGGATGATTTGTGAAGTAACCACCATCATACTTCAGCAGCAGAAGCTTCTTAAGCTGTACTTAATCTATTTATGAATTCAACTGGAGAATGTCATGATAATTACTTAGCATCCTCTGTGTGTAAGAATCTGCAAATGAGCAGAGGCACCCAGGGAAAATGAGGTGCAATTGTATAGCGTAATGTGACCCCATGGATACAGGAAGCAGGGAGACTACTATTCTACCCAAGTTAAATTAATAAGATTTTTGACATATACAAAAATAGTGTTATATAAGTATCTGGCTTTCAATATGTGTCTCAGGGCCTTGTAAAAGTGTTGCTGCTCCCCTGCATTCTAGAATCAAGAGCCATATTGGTAGGATATAGCCAATTATAAGTGAGACAGCCACTCTGGTTATCAATTGTTATGACACAAATTGAGGGTAGAGGATTTATACTTGGTCATTTTTCAAAAAGGAGGTTCTAAGAGAAATTCATTGGCTTGTCTGAAATTCTTAAATTATTATCCTCAAAGCTGTGACATTTTTAGAAGAGGAGCATCATATTGCCTCCAAAGATAATACATCATAGCAGATGAAACATAAAAGGAATTTTTGAGTGATTCAATACAACGATGTTCTTTTGCTTTTTAAAGCATTTCATTTTCTTTAAAAGCCAAAAGTTTCTACATTTTAACAATTCCATTTGCTCTCTCATCTTGGGAATAAGGTAGAAGCCAGTTCCTTCAAGTTCTCTGAGTCATTTGGCTTATATGTGGATAGTATTTTACAATTGACAGAGCCCACTCCCATTCATTTTCATATTTGGTCTCATAGTAATTTGTTGAACTAGGCAGGGGAAAGAGTTGATATCTGTCTTCTAGGTATGGAAACCAAGACTCTGAATCCTGGCCAGTGTTCTTGCCTTTATTCACTCTGCCACCCCAGAAGCTGAGTTTATGTTGGATCTAACTTCATTATTATTTGTTCAACCATCAGTTGAAAGTGAGTGTTAGTCACTCAGTCATGTCCCACTCTTTGCGACCCCATGGACTATAGCCCACCAGGCTCCTCTATCCATGAAATTTCCCAGGCAAGAATACTGGCATGGGTAGCTATTCCTTAGTCCAGGGGATCTTCCTGACCCAGGGAACGAACCCTGGTCTACCACATTACAGGCAGATTCTTTACCATCTGAGCCATCACATAAACCCCTACATTTCAGTTTTTAGTATATGAGAAAGGAAACACATAAATAAAATTTTGAATTCTTACTGGATCAAAAGACCTATTTTATCAAATATTTAATTAGATTTGTGTATAGTAACCTACCTTGAACTCTGCTTTCATATGAGAAATACTGTCACAGTAAAATATGTCTGGGAAGAAAAATATCAAAAGTTAAAAAAAACATGCAGGTTGAGATGAAGTGGCTGACTTTAAAAAAAAAATTCTTGCAAAGATAGCTTTCCTGTTCAAATGACAGAAATGAGTGGTGAGACAGGGAAAAGTCTACAGCAGAGAGGACAAACATGATTATTAATTCATTAGTAAACTGCCTTTTCCTCCTGTAGCATCTGTCATTTTCCTTCTATTGAGTCTAGTCTGTTTTTCTATTGATGATGAACTCTCAGATAAAAAAATAATCAGACTTGGTAATTCTGTTTATAACTGAGTATAGCCATTTTATGTTGCACAATGAAAAGTTTTCAGCCAGGGGTTAGATGAATCTTCATTTTTTTGTGTGGCTAATTGAATTGTCAATAGTACTTCGTCATAAGCTTTGCAAGTTATTTTTATAAAGCATTAGGCCTACAAAATTGGCCTTGGCGATGCCCCAGGGTCTGGGAGCACCTCTGCTCTGCTACTCCACCCCCATTCCTGTCTCTATTGCTTTATTGCTAACTAATGTAGGTTCTCTGTCTCTCTGTCTCTATGTATACACACACACACACACACACACACACACACACACAGACACACACAGACACACACACCCAGAGTTCCCAAATAATTGCCTGGAGTGAACATTTTATTTAGTGTACAGCTACTTTAATACATTTGCCTTATTTTTATTCTGAGTTGACTAGTTGATTTGGGATTTTAATTCATTTATTGAAAGAATATTTATTGAATACCCACTGTATGCTAGGTACTGTTCTGTGTCCCATGGATAAAACAGAGAACAAGACAGGAAGAAAATCTCTGATCTCATAGACTCTGCACTCCAGTGTCAGAGGAGACAAAATTAAACAGTAAAGAAAATGTAGAGTAACTCGGTGATGAGTGCTGTGAGTAGAATCAGGGATCACAGGCGGACAGGGAACACACCTGTGGTGTGTGGGAGAGGGTGCCGTTTGGAATTGGGTGGCAAGAAAAGGCCTCATTGACAAGGTGCCATTTGAATGAAGATTTGAAGGAGCTGAGGGAATAATGCATGCAGACATCTGAGGAAAGAACATTCTAGGCAAAGGGAGAGCATCCAAGTGCAAAGACCCTCAGATGGACCTGTGCATAGTTAAGTCTGTGAAATGCCAGGTGACTAGAATTGAGTAAGGGAGGCAGAACCTGGCTGGAGGCCTGAAGATGTCATGGGGGACTATTGGGAGCCAGTAGGGAAGTGATATAATCTGAAATGTGTTTAATGGATCACCATGCCCACTGTGTTGAAAACCAATGTTAAGCAGCAAGGGAAGAAGTGGACTGGTGAGGAGGCTGCTGCAGCACCCTAAGGCAGAGGTGCTAGGGGCTGGAACAGGTGGCAACAGGGGCAGAGGTGAGAGATGATGGGGTTCTAAGTGTCGTCAGAAGCTATTGCTAATAGGATTTTCTTACAGATGGCTGAGTGCTGAAGAATTGATGCTTTTGAACTGTGGTGTTGGAGAAGACTCTTGAGAGTCCCTTAGACTGCATGGAGATCCAACCAGTCCATCCTAAAGGAGATCAGTCCTGGGTGTTCATTGGAAGGACAGACACTGAAGCTGAAGCGCCAATGCTTTGGCCACCTGATGCAAACAGCTGACTCATTGGAAAAGACCCTGATGCTGGGAAAGACTGAAGACAGGAGGAGGATGAGATGACAGAGGATGAGATGGTTAGATGGCATCACCGACTCGATGGACATGAGTTTGAGCAAGCTCCAGGAGTTGGTGATGGACAGGGAGGCCTGGCGTGCTGCAGTCCATGGGGTTACAAAGAGTCGGACATAACTGAGCAACTGAACAACAGATTGTGTGTAGATATGAAAGAATGAGAGGAGTCAGGATGACTTGAAGGATTTGACCTGAACAGCTAGAAGGGTGGGGTTGTTATTAACTTCAGTGGGGGAATATTGAGGAGGAGCAGGTATCAGGGGAAGTCTGGGCTTTGGTTTTGGACATGTTAAATTTGAGATGCCTGTTAGAATTCAGGGGGAGTTATTGAGAAGGCAACGACACATCTGGGCTTCAGAAGATACATATATGTGCATTGGAGAGTTGCCTGCATAGAGATGGAATTTAAAGATAGAGGACATGGTGAGATCACGAAGGGAGTAAGTGTAGAGAAAAATGTCCAAAGACTGGGCCCTGAAGTCTTTTAACATTTAAAGGTCAGAGAGATGTGAAAGAGCTAGTAAAAGTGACTAAGATAGAGATGCAGGTAGGTGATCTGAGAGACCCCAAGTGTGTACCTGACAGTGCATGCAAATGCAGAAGTCCCATCATCTATTAGGCCTTGCTTCCTCCCTCAGTTGGAGGGACTTCACAGAGTCAACTGTATGTAAGGGGCCTCCTCACTTATTTTTAAAGTTTAGTCAGATATAATCTCCTTGCAAGGGGATTGGTACAAGATGGCAAAGATATTGGGCAGTGACAGATGTGTCAAAGCAAATATTGTAATGGAACCACTCTGTTCCAGTGAATGCAGCGTGTGACAGTGAAGACACTGTCGTATTCTGTCATCACAATGGGTCAATTTAGTGCTTTGCCCATTTCTTTCTTTTTCATTTGGGGGATAGGGTGTGGTAAGAGAGAAATGGAAAGGTCAGCATGAGGCAAGAGAGACTAACCATTTGAACATTTGACATTGTTTATTCTGACATACAGCAATAGGTCACACAAAAGAGGACCCAGGAGCTGTTTTTCCCCTCTGTGACCATTAAATGTCATGTCGCCAGTGACAGCGTGGTGGCTGATTCCATATTCCTGTTTGTTTGAAGAGCCATTCTTGAGATATAGATCTCTTCTGAGGCAGAAGGTTAAGGCCACATGTATCATGAATTGAATACTCAGCTCAACTTTTGGTTCTTTGCTCTTTGGCTTTTACCTTCCCTGAACTTGCCTGCCAGCATCTGTCATTTGTAAGAATCAATTTAGGAAATTGGTGAGCAGGTGCGCATTCTGAGCATCCCTTCAAGTCCCAGGTGAGCCCTCCTAGAGCACAGGGGCACTGCAGCATCCTTGCTGGTACCCAGGAATAGGACTAATTAATTTTCAGTGCCTTTCCCCATCTGAGAATTTTGGTCAGAAAGACTCATTTCTAAAAGATGGCCTGGAGCAGATTTAAGCACAGAGCCCTTTAATTGGCGTGAGCGAGCAACAGTTGGACTTTGTGAATTGAGCTCTTCCACAGTAAACCAGAGTGCATAGAGACAGCTCTAATTGCCTCTCAGCTCCCCAGAGGAGGAGACGAAAGAGAAAAAAGAAAGCAGAGCAGTCAATGGCCTGACCAGATTAGCCCATGGGCATTGTTTCTGCAGCCTGTTACTGCAGGTGAACCCTACTTTGAAAATAAAATGTTAGAATTATAAACAGGCACTGCAGCAGCTGGACTACATCATCTTTTTAAAAATTTGATGTAAAGTTTTAAAAATCTGTTTCTGTGAACCATGCCTCAAAGGGAGCAGGCTTAATTTTTGGACCTGTCAGATTTTCTGAAACCTTCATTTTCTTTTTGGGATAGGCTTATCAAATTTAGGCCCCTGTAGCTTTAAATGCTAAAATATTCTCTTGGTTATTACACACACACACACACACACACACACACACAACAGGGTGCTGGTTTATGAGAGCTTTTTATTTCAAAGGAGAACTGTCAAATTAGTGAAAGAATAAAGAGTGTAGAGTATGCACTCAATGATAAGATGTCACATTTTATATGGAAGGAATCATACTTTTAGACAGGTAGGCTATTAATAAACTCTTTCCATAAATATATACTATGTGTATGAGTCCAAGAAAAATTGTGAAGGAGAAATACTGATAGTGCTGCCATACTTGCCTTCTATGTTGTAGTCTATTCTTAAGGCCACTGTGGTTCATGGTTAGGAGACTAGCCGGGCACCCAGGGGGCTCTCCATCACACTCTACACCCTTGCACTGATTTGCTGGAAGATTTTGGGGAATGCATTTCATCATTCTCTAATGGGCTTTCTTCATTTACTAAGGGGAACGTAGTGAGATGACAAGAGCCATGCTTTGCCACATGCCAGGTCAGCAGCACCAGGGCTGAGTCCATGAAGCACTGCTGAAAACCCTGGAGCTCTAGGGGCCGGTGGGTCAGCAGTTTCAAAAACGCCTGTTGTGCACTGACTTGTAAGACTTGTGCCTTCTCAGGTAGCTTCAGATTCTGACAACTGAGTTGAAATACTGAAGGTTTAGGTGATAAGGCATCCTTTTTGTTCAAGCTGCCTGTTACATGATAAGGTCCTTGGGGCCATGCTTCACTGCTCCTCACCCTGGCAGGACCTGAAGAGGTTTTGGAACTGTATTCTCTGAGGGCCCCATGTCTTGGTGCCATTGTGGGCTCATCCACACCCTGGCTGGGCACCTGCTCCCGTCTGAGGCCCACAGACCTCAGCCTCTCTATTTACCTCAGCCAGCTGAGTGCCAGGCAGAGTACAGGTTAAGTAGTGTCAAGACCTGATTGTTCCTCACCACACTGTCTTCTCATATCTATGTGTTTTTTTATTTACTTAATCATTCAAACATTTTCTAGAAATAACTGTGAGATAGATCCTGTGATACTTTGTATCACGTGCAACACAGTAGTGGAGAATTATAGCACTACAAATAAAGCTGATCTAAGTTACAAAGCTATAACTGCAAGTTACTGAAGAAATATGAAGCAGGGTTCTGGAGACTTTGGGCTGAGGTTTGGGCTGAGATGCTAAAGGTGTCTCCAAAACTGCACACCAGTATCAGTTATTTAAATCTTTTCTCCCTTTCTCCTTTGTTTCAAAAGTGACTGGCTACCATCTTTCTGACAGTTTACGTCCCCTCCCATTTCCTGCCTGACTCTGCCCATCGGTTATTTTCTCCCCATAGTTCTTGAAATTTGGGATCTTTCTCTCACCTGGAGGACATTCTCAGGCCTGTTCTAGCTGCCAGCCAATTCTCTTGACCTTATCAAGTCCCAGCCCTTATGCCCTTTCTGTCTACCTTCTGTAGTTACTACTGAGCTGAAATTGTGCTTTCCATGGGGGCTGTGGGTTTAAGGGTCTCCTCCCCAAAATAGGTATGTTGAAGTCTTAACCTCAGCACCTCAGAATGTGACTTGTTTTTAAAAGTCTTCTTTTTTCTTCCAGTTTTATTGAGCTATAATAGACATTCAGTACTGTATAAGTTTAAGGTATACAGCATAAAGATTTGACTCACATGTGTCATGAAATGATACGACAGTAATTTAGAGACCATCTATCATCTCATATAGATACAAAATTAAGTAAATAGAAAAAAATATTTTTCCTTGTGATGAGAACCCTTAGTATTGACTGTTGACAACTTTTTTTGTTAACAACTTTTGTATATAACACACAACAGTGTTAATCATCCTTATCATGTTGAGCATTATACTTATAGTATAATACTTTTTTATCTTACAACTGATAGTTACCTTTTCACTGCCTTCATCCAGTTCCCTTCTCTCTACTCCCTGCCTCTGGTCACCACAAATCTGATCTCTTTTTCTATTATTTCTTTGTTTTTGAGGCATAAGGGCTTCCCTGGTGGCTCAAGCAGTGAAGACTCTGCCTGCAATGCAGGAGACCTGGGTTCGATCCCTGGGTCAGGAAGATCTCCTGGAGTAGGGAATGGCAACCCACTCCAGTATTCTTGCCTGGAGAATCCCATGGACATAGGAATTCTGTCCATGGACAGAGGAATCCCATGGACAGAGGACAAGTGGGCTACAGTCTGTGGAGTCACAAAGAGTTGAACACGACCAAACAACTAACACTTCCACTTTCACTTTTGACCTACAACTCTATGTTAGTTCCTGTTACACAACATAGTGATTTGATATTTCTCTACATTTCAAAATGTGAAATAGAGTACAGAGGTGATCAAGTTAAAATGACATCATTAAGGTGGGTCCTAATCCCATATGACTGGTATCCTTATAAACAGTGGAATTTGGCCACAGAGACAGACGTGTACAGAGGAAAGACTATGGAAACATCCAGAGGAATACTGTCTATAAGCCAAGGAACCCTGGAAGCTACCAGAAGTTTGGAAAGGGGCATGGAAGAAATTTTCCCTCACAGCCCTCAGAAAGAACAGACCCTGCCAATGCTTTGATCTCTGATTTCCAGGCTCCAGAACTATGAGACAATACATGTCTGTTGTTTAAACCACCCAGTTTGTGGCACTTTTTTATTTGAAAGCCCCAGTACAATGACCAAAAATATGATTTCCTGATGCTCAAAGTCAAAGGCCCCTTCTTACACACTCCGATTGACCCATCTGCGCTTTTTAACCCTGTTAGCCACTTTCCTTTTTAAAATTTGAGAGTGAGATGAAATAAAATTTGAGAGTGAGGTTGGTGAGATGGAATAAACCAGAGCTCTAGAGTTAGGCTGAGTGTTAGTCGCTCAGTTGTGTCTGACTGTTTGTGACCCCATGGACTGTAGCCCGCCAGGCTCCTCTGTCTATGGAATTCTCCAGGCAAGAAGACTGGAGTGGGTTGCCATTTCCTTCTCCAAGAGTTAAGCCAAGCTGGGCTCAAATTCTTGGGTAATTTTATTCCTCTTCTCTACACCCATGAAATAGAATTTGTATCTACCTCATATAATAGTTGTGAGGATTACATGAGATGATGCATGTAAAATATGTCATATAACTAAGCACAACATAAATAAAAACTAAGTGTTAGCTCTGCAGTCAAGCTGGGAAGAACTTAGAGGTTGAGCAGTCAGCCAGGGTACCAAGCCAGATGGTAGGACCCTGGAAGTGAGCCCCTGATGGTGGTTTAGCAGGATAGGTGTTTGTTCCTTCTCTGCACTCTGACCTTTCTACTTTACTTAGCAGGCTGGGCACTCTCATTGGTGCATTGCTTATCTCATTAGATTTTAAGATGACTGATGGTAGACATATTAACTATTTCAAGAATGAAGAAGTGACTGAATGGGGCAAATCTAATAGAGCATTCTTGGCCTATCCAAGAGCTCAGTGTTTGTGCCGTTGTATCAAGGCTTGTCATGGAAAGCAGTGAGCTGCATGAGTCTGCAGGATGACAGAAGCTGCTCTTAATGAGTTGATTGTTTGGACTGAACTGTGTTCTTCTCACGTTCTCAACAACCCCCTCTGCCAGGACTGCATAAGAAATTCTTTTTTGTAAATCATTGCTGGAGCCAACCCGAATGAGTGATGAAAATGCACTTTCAACATATTGTTTGAAACTGTAGGCATGAGGGCTGTGTATTACTGTCATTTCTGTGATTTCATTATCAGAATTGCCCACTTGTGCTACACAGATGCAGAGATACCAGCAAGACTGACATTTTAGAAAAGCAGTTTGTCACTTTAAGAATGCAGAAGGCCAAACCAGAAAGAACATTCCCTTCATGGGCCAAAATTCTATGGCAGTAATCCTAGAAATCACAAATGTAGGTAGATCGGAACTTGCTGGTTCCTGTGTCATTTCACAAAGTCAGCTGGCTGTGTAGAAGAATGGGCTTCCTCAGCAAACACTAATTTTCTTTAATGAACAATCAGAAGGCTCTTCGTATTCCTTATTATATGAGACTCTGAGGTGGGTTTGCATTGATTTTGTTGTAATTCAAACATAAGCTTCCGTTTCACATCAGTCTGAGGGCTATCTTTTCTAGCTGTTCAGGAGTCTGAATAGCTTTTTCAAACAACCCCATATTTACTCAGTTTACCCATGGCCCCACCCCTACCCTCCATTCATTCTAGTCTAGAGACAAATATTTCTCAGGGCAGGTGTAGAAAGAAAAAAACCATGGTAGATTTTTCTAGTGCTATTCAGGGAGCTTAAAATAAAAAGCTGTATTTATACTTCATTGAGTAAGAAGGTTGGCTTGGCTTAAAAAGCTGGCAAGCATTAATAAAATACAAGATTTAAAAAGAGGAAACAGTTGTGTTACCATCCCCACCCCCTTGCAAATAAAATGCACACGGCAGAGAGTGACAGGAGATGAAGCTGAATAATGAGGCATTTTTCTAAGAAAGAGAAAGAGTAGTAAAGTCATTCTCAGCTCTGGGCCAAATCCTTGGCCTAACCCTGGCCTGATTCAGTGAAGTCCAGTTTACACTCTACTATAAGACTCAGAGAAGGTAGGGTATACACAATCAGTATCCTTTTGTGTCATCCTTTTTATAGGCCCAAGTTGTCTTGAAATACCCTGACATGCTTGTTCTCATCTCAGTGTTACTTATAACACTGAAAACTTGGGAACATTTTAAGCATCAAACAGAACAGAACTGGTTAATTAAACTGTGATGCAGCTAAGTGATGGCCATGTTATAGAAAAGGGATTGAATGACATAGGATGATATTTACACTATATCAATAATTAGAGAAAAAGCAGATTATATGATAGCCCAGTAGGAGCTAAATAAAATGTGTGCACATATCCAGAGAAGTCTGGAATATAATTTCTCAAATTGTTAACAATGGCTGTTTCTGGGTTGTAGAATTAAAGATGGATTTTCTTTTCCTTTGTGCTAAGGAACGTGTATTAACTTTATAATCAGAAAAAAAGAGAGGGTACCTCTTTACCCCTTGTAAATGCTGTTGTAGTGGTCTGAATGGTGGCACCCCTCCCCCATATATGTCAGTTTCCTAGTCTTTGGAGCCTGTGAATGGGACCTTATTTGGAAAGAGAGTGCAGATGTAATTAACTTAAGGGTCTCAAGATGAGATCATCCTGGACTGTTCAGGTGGGCTGTAAATCCAGTGACAAGTCTCTTTATGAAAGACAGAAGAGGAGAAGGTACAGATGCAGAGAAGAAAGCCACGAAGCTGAAGTGGAATTTGGCCATAAACGAAGGCATGCTGCTAGTCACGAGGAACCAGAAGAGGCAAGGAAGCATTCACCTCTAGGTCATCCTGGGAGGGGCACATACACCTACTGACACCTTGATTTTGAACTTCTAGAACTGTGAGACAATTTCTGTTGTTTCAAGTTTGTGGTAATTTGTTACAGGAACCATGGGAAATGAGTACGCACTACAGTGGGCCAGGTAGTCCGTTGACTATTCCTTCTGCACAGATATCTGACCAGACTTCTCTCTGGCTCCTCTCAGCCCTAGACCACAGTTTTCACCATCTTCAAGGCGCCATGCTGAGCTCTGTTGTCAGCTCATCATCCATCCGCGTGGCATGTCTCCTCCCTCCCGTAACTCTTCACTCTTGTTTGTGAGACCTTCCATTGATCACTACACACCTCCTGTGTTGTCTGGTCCAGGCTGCGAGCTTGTCCTCCAGGTGTCTCTGGCAATTGGACACTTGTTGCTGCACATTCACAAAAGGGCCCTGGTGGCTGCTGAGGGCCTCTGTATTTTCAAAGGAGATCCATTGACTTTCTCCGTCCTTTCAAATATCTGCAGTGACTTCAAGAGGCACCCTCATGACAGGGTCACCCAGGATACTTCGGCTATATCATTAGAGGATTATATATCATTTTTCCAATTAGAGGAGAAAGGGAAATTTTTTATAGCAAGGTGAGGAGAAAGCATTCCCAAAGTCCCTGAAGAGATTTCCCAGAGACCAGAGGTAGAGAGTTTGCAGATCCTTTGTTGTTCCTGTTGGCAGAGCAAGTGAAGATAGCCTCCTGGTGACTTGACTCTGTCTAACATGGCGGCTTCATCTCCCATTCCTTGCTGATGGTCCAGTAATCCCTGGACCAGGGATCCCTATTCCAGGGATAGGTGCCAGGTTCTCCACTCCTGCCATTGTTCCTACTCTCAGCTCTGCCTGGAATGAGGCCCTCATCCAGCATGGTCCTCTTAGCCTGACTCATCCCCTGCCTCCTACCCCAGTCCTTCAGATCGGGCTCTGAGCCCCACTGCCCATTTTCCAGGCCTGGTCTCTTGTGTCTCTTTAGCAGCATGGCCTCCCCTCTACCTCTGCTCCAGTCTCCATGTGTAGAAATGATCTCTTTGTGGAGGTGGGATGTTTTCAAGTTCATGTTACCTGATGATATGATATCCACAAGACGAAGGAAAGAAGAAATGAAGCAAACCCTCAAGTGAATGAAATTATCGTCTGTGGCTGAATAATCTCTGCAACGAAAAGGCTGTAGTAAACCACTGCCATGAAGATCTTTTCCCTTCTGCCGCCTGGATCCAAGTGATAATTCCCTAAGCAAAGCTCTCATTTTCTTTTGTAAGGGAAAAGAAAAAGACAGAAGCTGATGGGAAAAGGTTGAACAGGGGCCTCCCAAATGTGAGAAAATGCTTGCCTTGCATGATCATAATAAAAAAAGCAGTTGATCTGTTTGGCTCATTCTTCCCTACTGTTCTGGGAACTACTCGAGGCAAGCAGCTTATGGATTCCCAGCACTTAGTGCAGAGTTGGTGCTCCTTAGATATTCGTGGAATGGTTGAGTAAATATTTTGCTCACAGCCCTGTGCTTTTAGTTCAGGAACTGTCAAGAGAGAAGCAGAGCAAACACATTGATATAAGATCTGCCGTTTGTCTGGATTAGTGTCCCGAAGCCCTTTAGACAAGACCTTCCTATCACCCATCTCAGAAGCATAAAAGCATGACAGGATTTTCAGCAGGTGAGAATGGGGAAAAGCTGATAACATTTTCTCTTTTCAGTCTAGAAAAAGTATCACCAAGGAGCTTTATGCTGGGAGGTGATAAGGGACACCACTCACAATGGGGCAGATCAATGCCCAGTTCCTCAGTGGTCAGCAAACACAGTGGTGACAGAGGAGGTGGTGCTGAGAGACTAATCAACTTAGGTCCTGACATCCCTCCACCACAGGACCGAGGATGGCAGGAATAATCAATGCAAGCTCTACTGCTTGTGCTAAGACAAGACGGAACAGGAACTGGTTTTTAGTTGCTGCTGTCAGCCTCTAGAACACAATTGGAAGGCAACTCCAGAGTGATAGGTTCCTTCCTGGGATGGAATAGAAGGATGATCTTCCTAGTCATGGGTCTTGGGGGCCAAGCCAAATGGTGTCTTGTAACTGAACTTAAGAAAGTTTTGCATTTGGAAGAAAAAAGCAATCTATAGCTGGGAAGGAAAGCCAGAAAGTCAAGAGCTGAACAGTTAGTCAAACAGGTCACCATTCTGGAAGGGTTGTACTAGCTGGAAGCCAGATGAGAATAAGGGAGCAAGCAGAGAGGAGAACAAGGTGGCAGGGGTCGAAACTTGTGTCTAAAGTAATTTCATGAACACAGCCTTCCTTTGCATGTCCCTGCATGCTTTGTGGGACAAGGAGTAGGCTCTCGAAGCTCTATAATGGCTGTTTTCCCCATTTCCTGGCCCAGTCAGATTAGCCCAGGGCTGACAACCATGAAGAATGGCAGATTTGGGGCGGGAATGGGATTAGTATACCCCTGCTGAAGACAGTACCATGTTGAAAGGTTAATTTGAGGATTAATGATACAATATCCTTTGTGAAACACAGAACGCTACACACTACAAGTCAACAAATATTTACTGAATTTATTGCATGTAAGACATTCTCATTAATGTAAGGATGGTATAGAGATGGGTATCAAATTCCATGTTCTCCCTAACTATAAAGTGTCTTATCTTAGATGATAAAGGCACAGAGAGAGATGGGAAAATACAGGTCATGTTCCAAGTACAATGCCAGGTAAAGTGGGGTGGGGACAGGAAATGAGGCAGGAAAGATATGTTAGGGTAGACTCCAGTGCCAGCCACCAGCAGGTATTACTTAGAACGCTAGTTGGATAGTACTGTGTAGATGTGTGGAAGGCACTTGGACTAATGCAGTGGTCTAGGTAGAGATGATGTGTGTCTGACTTAACTCTGGTGGCACTGGGACAAGAATAGAGATAGGACTGATGGACATTGGAGAGGTGAATTGGCTCTGACTTGGTGACTGAGGGACTGTTGGGAATAAGGTAGAGAGGAAACAAAGTTGACAGCAAGCTTTCAAACCCAGGGGAGTAAATGAATAGGATCACTGAGAAAGCAGCTGGGGTCATTGATTTGAAAGTGGACATTTGGTTTTGAACATACTGGCTTTGTGCTAGTTGAACATCTGAATAAAGGTACCCCAAATACTATTGGAAATGTGAAATGAGACTAGCGCAGACCCCCCTGCCATAGGTTTCCTGTGTGCTCCCTACCTGTACACCACCTTCCCTTACAGCTATGTGTGTAATGAGTTTCCGTTAGCTCTGTATGGAGAAGGACTTTGTTCAGTGTCCTTTGTTCAATGAGAAGTTATAGGTTCACAATACAGTTTTTTTTTTTTTTAATTAGTGAGCTAGTGATGAGGAGAGAGGTCAAGGCTAAATCTGATGGATAACAATGACCAAAGTGATCATTCAAACCACTGGTAGATGAAATCAGTGAAGGGATGTTTTGGGTTGAACTGTCTCCCCAAATTCATGTGTTGAAGTCCTAGCTTCCGGTACCTTGGAATATGTGCCCATATTTGGAGATAGGGTCTTTATAGAGGTAATCAAGCTAAAATAAGGTAAAGAGGGTGGGTCCTAAACCAATATGACTGGTGTCCTTATAAAAAGGGGAAATTTGGACAGATACAGACATGCATACATAGGAAAGGAAAAATAATTTTCCCTTTATCTTTTTAGGTTCTTGGCTAAGACCCTGTGCAACAGGAGAAAAGCAAACAAGTTTAATAACATGTATACCTCCTGTACGAACGAGAGATACCCAGGAAAACAAAGCAGTTCTCCCAGATGGCCCAAGCCATCACATTAAATACCATCTCCAGGTAAAGAGAGAAGAAAATGTTAGGGGCAGGGGAATCAGTTATGAGAGATGACCAGGAAGAGCACAGTGAACAAAGATACAGTTATCATGCAGCTTTAAGTCCATGCCTTCTCCATAGATTTTTCTGGAAATGCGGACATTCTCTTCTTGGTGTACAGGGGGAGACACACTTATAAATGGAGGTTTCCCTTATTTCCCTTTTTGTAAATCTCTCTTACAAAAGGGTAACTTCTAGTTGACTTTCAGAACTTCTCCTGTATCTGTTATTTCTTAAAAATAACCAGTTCAAGATAATCGTCATGTCAAAGAGGCATATTTTAGGGTGACATATCTTCTTGCTCCCCTTCACATGGAAGGAAGATGATATCAAAGGGATTCAGAACATGTCTCCCCAAAATGTACCACTTTGGCATGTGGATTATTTGGAGCCTGAAGACAATCGGGCTCCCAAAGTTTCAGGAGGAGCTTTTTACCTCCGCTGAACTACACAGTGATTCAGTTATGCATATATGTGTGTGTGTGTGTGTATTCTTTTTCAGATTCTTTTCCCTTCTGTTATTACAAAATATTGAGTATAGTTCTCTGTGCTATACAGCATGTCCTTGTTGGTTATTTTAGTGTGTACATGTTAATCCCAACCTCCTAATTTATCCCTCCCCCATGCCTTTCCTCTTTGGTCACCATAGCTTGTTTTCTGTGTCTGTGGGTCTGTTTCTGTTTTCAAGCATCTGTTCTTATTGTCCAGTGAATTACCCTCCTCCTTTCTGAAACACCAGACCCCCATCCCATCTCTTAGCTCGGGATGGCATATAAGCCTCAACTGCCCAACTTGCCCTTAGGTATCATGTTTTGGGGGCTCCCGTACATGAGTCATGAAATTTGTTTTTGTATGGTTAATCTATCTTATGCTAGTTTAATTATTAAACCAACCAAAGAACCCAGAAGGGTAGAGGAACATGTTTTCTTCTCCTTCAGTATAAAGAGATATAAGGAAAAGATTGCTGTTTACAAGCTAAGGAAAGAGGCCTGAAACAAATCCTTCCCACATAGCCTCAGAAAAAACCAACTCTGCCAACACATAGACCTCAGACTTCTAGCCTCCAGAACCGTTAGGCAGATTTCTGTCCTGTCAGCCATCTTGTTCATGGGGATTTGTTATGATGGCTCCGGCACACTAACAGAGGGTGAACATATGTAAGGGAGAAAAAGAGCAGAGGACTCAAGTTCAAAGCATAAGATCACATCTATCCAGAATGAAAGAAAACAGGAAATCAGAAGACCCAAAAATATATTGGTTATTGTAGAGCTAGAAGGAGAGCAACAGTAATGTCATGTCACGGAAACTTTGGGAGGCAAGAATTTCAATAAAGGGAGTGGCAGATAACAGTGCCAGATGTTACAAGGAACATGAATAGGACAGAGACAGTGGTTTTGTCATGAGGAGGTCATGGAGGTCTGACCTGGTCTGTGGTACGGGGCGGGGGATGAAGAAGGCAGGTGATGTGTAAACGGGAGGGAGGAGTGGAGACTGTGGTACTCAGATGTGTCTGAGGAGTGGGACAGGTTGGCTGCCTCAGAGTTGGCTGGGGAGACAATAAAAAACTGGATTTCTAAGCCTCAACCCCCAAATTGTATTCAGACTCCTCGGGTGTGGGGTAGGTTTAGAACTCTGCTTTCTTAAAAGCTCTCTGCATGTTTCTCATACACAGGTAGATTTCAGAACCACATGCTCAACTTTTATTGAAGGGAACTGGTAGTAAAGTAGAAGCGAGAGAGAAAAAAAGACTGTTGATCAGAATTGATTAGAAAAGATTGAACTAACAGCCCCAAACCTCAGTGTTTTTAACTCTGTCAGTGAGGAATGCTGATTTCTTACTCCTACTGTCTGATCATCATAAGCTAGGGGAGAGGTCTCTGTTTAAGTCATGCTGACAAAGGCTTTAATCATCTTGCTGCTATACCTTCTAGAACATGAGGTTAGCTGCTCCTTCAAGGAAAAAGTGCATGGACATTTTATTGATACGTTTGCTCTTCTAAGCAAGTGATGTGTTACCTCCTTTCACAATTCATTGGCCAGAACAAGTCACACGAGCTTTCCTAACCATAAGGAGTGGGCAGTATGGACTGTTAGGTATCTCGGAGGAGAGGAGAACTGGGTGAAGACAAGTCATGTTGGCTTGGAAAGGAGCAGGGAAGTGGAGAAGTGTTTTCCACTTGGGAGAGAACTGATTATGTGTGTAGGGCAAGAGAAGGGTGCCAGAGGAAGGGAATTGTAAAGGGGAAAGGAGGAGGGTGAGAAAAAACAAGAATCAACAGGGTAAAGTCCTAGAAGGGGGATGGGCACAGAAGTGCCAATTAGGGTGGACCTCACCTTGGAAAAAGGAATGTGTTTCTTCCTTAGAGTCAAACAATGCCCTAAAGACAGAGAATGACACCTCTGTGTGATTTTGTAGGGCAGGGAAATTCTCATCATCGCTATTACCAATATTATTCTGAGACTTGACCTGTCCTTCCTTTCTCCTCTCCAGATTTCTATTTACAATTCTTTCATATGAGAGTTCAGACAGTTCCAGCATTTCCAAAATTAACCCAAGACGATTAGTCAACAGGACTGAATTAGCAGGGCATTCAAGAGTCAATTGCGTCTCTCCCATCTTAAAGGTAAAGTTGAGCGTCGACTCAAAGCATATACTTAAGAGTCTCCTATGAATGGGCAGTTTGGGGCTTTGGGGGCTGCATTTTCTTGTGCAGGTTCCCAGAAAATGGGAATGGCCATCAGCAAAGCATTACAATGTGAATAGTGTGTTCCCCTACTAGCTAGGGAAATGGTCATGCTATGGCTTCTCCTGTACTTAGAATTCAAAGTCATGAAAAGCAGAATCTCCATCTGCAAGGGACCTTGAGAGATAGGACCATGCTAAACTAGCTAAAGTAAATAAAAATTATTTCTATTTTTGGAAGCCCACATCAGAGACTGATTACTTGGTGACTTCCATTCTTGCTTTTGGCTAGCTTACTTCCCTCACCTTGCTTTTCAGATGCCTCTTCTCTTGTTGTGCTCTCTATGGACATGGAGAATAATCCCTTATATACACAAAGACATTTTTATACTGCCCTACAGCCCTCATTTCAAACTCAGAGCATCTTTTCTCTTTCCCATAAATGTATCCAGTGGCTAATACGTGCCAGTTACTGTGGCTTTAAAATTAATAAGTTAATAAATCAGTCTTTGCTTTCAAAGAACTTGTAAGCAGGTAAAAATACCCCTTGGCTGAGTGCCCACCCACCCTCCCCCCCCCGCCCTGAAGTGATAAAAACACCAAGTAATAGGAGAAAGCAAATTTAATGACATGTATGCCTTTGATATACATAGGAGAGACCCAGGAAAACTGAGTAACTCCTCCAAAGGCCCAAGTCACCACCTTAAATATCATCTACCATCTCCAGCTAAAGACAGCAGGTGATTGGAGTCAGTTGAGGGAAGTGACTGGGAAAAGCCCTGTAAGGGAGGGTGAGTGAGTGAGTGAGTGAGTGAAAGTTGCTCAGTCGTGTCCGACTCTTCGCAACCGCATGGACTATACAGTTCATGGAATTCTCCAGGCCAGAATACTGGTGTAGGTAGCCTTTCCCTTCTCCAGGGGATCTTCCCAATCCAGGGATCGAACCCAGGTCTCCCGCATTGCAGGCAGATTCTTTACCAGCTGAGCCACAAGGGAAGCCCAAGAATACTGGAGTGGGTAGCCTATCCCTTCTCCAGGGGATCTTCACTATCCAGGAATTGAACCGGGGTCTCCTGCATTGCAGGCAGATTCTTTACCAACTGAGCTATCAGGGAAGCCTGTAAAGGAGGGTAAGGTTGGGCAGATTGAAGTGTCTGCCTTCTCTATTGATAAAGTTGTCTAGAGAGAGTCTTCCTTGTCTTCCTGGTTGAAGAGGGAGACACACTTACAAATGGGGATTTCCCTTGTAAATGTCTCTTACAAGAAGGTAACTTCTAGGTTTTCAGAGCTTTTACTTAAAAATAACCAGTTCTAGATAATTCTTCTGCCAAAAAATCATTTCTTCAGACTCCTGATCTAGTTAGGGGGACACACATACACACTCTCTCTCTTTCTCTTTGGATTCTGACTGTTTCTTTCCCGGTGGTTTAACATAGGGAGGTTGCAGGAACAGGGGAGCACAAAGAAGGAATGAATCCCGGGCCTGGAGCCATCAGGAAAAGCTTTGCAGAGCAGGTAACAGCTAACCTCAATCTCAAAGTCTTGAGTCAGGATTCCTCTTCCTATGTAACCACATTGATATGCCCAAATTCTCCCATCTTTAGGTTATACCCTGTCCTTTATAATCAACTCTAATCCCACCCAATGCAAAGTGGGCAGCCTAGAATCCCTCCAGAATTTCTGAATCCTCTTCTCTGGGGCCACTATTGAATCCTTGATCTTTGCTGTGTGTCTTATCTCTTGAAATAAGCCTGACAGATTTTTTCCCTGCATTTCTCCTTGCAGATCCTGGACTGGGCAGGGGGCAGGGTGGGGGGGCGGTGTTGCAGAGGGCTTCAGTGCCTCCCTACCTTTGACTTAGGGCTGTGTGCAGCAGACTTTGCTAAAGATTTGAAGACAGGGAAAGGGCAGGATTGAGGGGAATGCAGGCTGAAATTCAGCCCATGAGCCACTCACCAAGCCTTGTGCCCTAGCTAGGTCCTGGGAGGAAGGGTTAGTTTTTTCTATTATAACTAACCCAAACCTGTGGTATGGATTAGGTGGCATCTCTGAGGGGGATTACCCTCTAGTACAGCTAAACAACCTCAGATTGAAATTCCTAGAGTATTTGTCATTTCTGTCCCTGGTAGGGTTGCCAGATGTAGCCAATAAAAAAATACAGGCTACAGGTTAAATTTGAATTTCAGATAAACAATGTATTTTTTTTTTACTATAAGTATGTCCCAAGCAATATTTTGGATATACTTATACTAAAAATCATTCCGTGTTCACCTGAAATTAAAATGCAAGGTATCCAGTTAAATTTGATCTGCAAGCCCAGCTTCTGGGAGCTGTTCTTGAGACTCCCATTATATGTGTGATTCAGCCTTCCATTGTGCTGCATGGCCCCTGCCTCCTGCCTTCTACCTCTTTTCTTTCCCTCTTCAGCTCCTTTCTTTCTGGCCACTTGCATTTCTTCCCTTTTCTTATAGAGAGCAGATTAGCTGTTAGACCAGTCTCAGTTCAACCCATACAGACTCTGCCCTGGGAGCTCATTTTCATAACCAAACATAGTCTTTGTCCTAAATCAAAACAGCTTTTTTCCCAGAGAGGCGTTCTGCAGCCAGCCAGTGCAGGTTCCTGTTCTTTATCTAGTTAAATGTTGCCCAAATACGAGCACAGTTCATGAGGGAGGGCTGATCAGTTATGATAATTGGCCCATCTTTCTTATGATGAATAAACAAAGAAGTGGGACAACCTTAGCTTCGGAAGATAATCCCACTCACATAGTTTCAATGGCAATTGAATCCTAGAGCCCAGGCTGTTAGGACTGAGATGGTTTTAGAGACTCTGTAGTCCATACCACTTCCTCATTTTGCAGACAGAGGAACTGAAGCCACGAGAGGGGCTGTGACTTGTTCACACAGCAGGTTCATGTTAGAGCCTGGACTTCCGCCAGATTTGCTACCCTTTGTCTCTCAGGAAGTGCAAACAATTTGGCAGTATGTGCATTTTTCAATGACTGACCTTTCTCCCTGTGGTTGTGGTGGTTCTTTAGTTTTGTGCTAAGGTGAAGGTAACTTCACAGTTTGTTATTCAGCCTCCCTGGAGAATCTCCAGTGCTATGCTCCTTCCCAGACCCCCAAGCCCATCTTTGCTGCAGCCCAATGGCAGCTGCAGAGGGGAGCTGGCTGCCCTCTGCCCAGCTCCTTGGTCCTGCCAAGGAGTTGGAGTTACCCATGGTGATTTCCGCAGAAAAACAACAGCGAATGCCTCTGCATCATCGGTTTCATTGCAACGTAGAGAAAGCACTCAGCTGTCTCTGGAGTTGATGTGTAGATGTCTTCTCACTGTAAAAACATACGCCAAGTGTGAGTTCAGGGCAAAAACGATTTCTTGGCAGTGGTGCAGACGTTGTGAAGTCTCCCCCTCAGCTCTTCTTGAAGTCATTGTGTAAGGGACAGTCCTGCTGAGAGTGTTTCCTTTTTGCCACTTTCATTTTTCCTAAGTTTGTTGCCTTAGTAAATGTTGAACACAATTTCCTGACCTTTCTAAATTAGACCGTGCTGCTTACAGGAGTCAATCAGTCACACTGCAAAATGGCTCAGCCCCTCGGGTGAGGACTTGGACATTTTTAGCACTTCCTTGTATTAACCTCCCCCTGCTGGTGAAAGATAATCCAGGTATAGTCTGTTCAGCAGCTGAAAAATTTAAGGGGAGGGAATTTCAGTCTCACTGTAACACAGTGCCTTCCCTCCCACAAAGGTAATTCTGCCTTTTAAATACAGAAACATAAATGAATATCTCTTCCAGCAGCCATAGTCTGATCCTTTGCAGCTAAGAAGGAACCCTTGTTCTGCGCAGTGTATTTTTATGCTACACATGTCACAAATATAATGAAGAACCGTAATCCATAGACTGATTCTGCATTGTCATCTTTCTTGGGCATTTATGAGGTACACCTGTGGCTGTTGGCATTCCAATGAACTCTGAGAATGGGGGAGAATAGCCTCCTTCTGGCCAACCTTTCCCACCTTCTGTTTCCTGCATTTCAGTGGCTATGAAACATGAAAATTTGACACCTGTTAGAAATGTGCCCAAACCAAGAAAGAGTTAAGAGCCCCAGAGTGAGTAACTTGCACACAGAAAGCATGAGCCCTCAGGCACTGTGGAATGAACAAACCAAAGAACCAGTGCAGTGTATTTCTTCAGTGCCCGTACTTTGTAAGATAGATTTTAGCTGCTCAGAGGAATTTTCTGCATTCTTTTAAATTTTAAGTGCCTTCTTCAGGGTTGAAGTTGATAGGTAGGTAGCCTTGAGATAAGTTAGGTATTAATATGCTATTCACAATTCTGGGGATTGAATTAAGAGGGGATAACAATGAAATATTGCAGGTTATTATAGAAAACAGCATTTTCTGTTTTTAAAATATGTGATCTTCCCCACAAGCTTGGCTCTGCAGTGTCCATCCATAATTTATGAAAGCTCCTTTGCTAAGGAATGAATGGTGTGGGAGAATACTTTGAATGGTGACATGCTTTATATATGTTAAAGATCTAGTTCTTTCATCTGTAATAGATCTTTCTTGTTTGCCATGTCCCTTTTTTGGACCGCCTGTGTTCATGCTGAAGGATGAACAGAGATGACTAAGGCAGTTTCTGCCCTTAAGTTGCTGAGAGCCTGTGAGGGCAAAGATGCCATGGGCACAGATAGAACTGATGAGCAGTGTGGATGGAGGCTTGTGAAGGCATGACACTTAACTTCATGTGTGTGTTTACTCATCTGTAAAGTAAGGGCTTTTGATAACATGAAATGCAAAACTATCATTCTGATTTTATGATACATACTGCAAACATACTCTTCCCATGTGGCACAAGTGGTAAAGAATCTGCCTGCTGATGCAGGAGACACAAGAGATGCTGGTTGGATCCCTGGGTTGGGAAGATCCTCTGGAGGGGGAAATGGCAACCCACTCCAGTATTTCTTGCCTGGAGAATTCCATGGACAGAGGAACCTGGCGGGCTGCAGTCCATGGGGTCGCAGAGTCAGACACGACTGAGCACACGTGTATGTACTGCAAAGATACACAATCCATGGAATCAATGTCCTTCCTGTGTCATTCACTGCTATTTCTGCAGCACCTACCATAGAAGCTAGCACACAGTAGGTACTCAGTTGTTTCTTGAATGACTGAATAGAGAACATGCTAAAGAAATCTGAGTAAGGAGAGCTCAGTTTTGGAATGCGTGATCAAGAACTTTATGGAGGACATTATATTTGAAACAGACAAAAAAAAAAAAAAAGACATTTACATAGGTGAAAACTTGGACCGGGGTGCAGTCAAAGCCACTTTGTATCCCAGGGAAGTTGTGTGGTGTAGTGGGAAGAAACGTGAGGCTCTGAGCCTGAAGATTTGAATTCCAGTACAAGCTCTGCCACTCACTAGCCCATGTCCTAGGGCAAGTCACTAAATGTCTCAAAGCCTCAATTTCCTCATATGTTAAATGGGGGTGATGGTACCAATCACTTGACGCATTTGTTATGAGGATTAGATGAAATGGTACAGGGAATTCCCGGCAGTCCAGTGTTTAGGACTCGGGAAGCTAAGATCCTGCTAGCTGCATGTTGTGGCCAAGGCGGGGGCTGGCAGAGGGGCGGGGAGGGGGTACAGTGGAGATAAGATGGTACAAGGTTTGTTTCATCATCTGACACAGCACTCAAAAAATATGAATCTGGAAATGTAACAAAAATCAAAGAAGCATGGAGGTAGAAAGTGAAGAGTATGTCTATGAACTGTTGGATATTCTATGTTGGCATGAGGTGTAGTTGCAAAAGAAGTTTGATTCAGACTACACAGAAACATGTGTGATGTGGTTAAAAGTGTGGAAGAATTTTTAAGTCTCTTTTATAAATATTGATTCTTCTTAAAGAAGAACAACCAAATAAAACTCAGGCCTTTGGCTTAGCTCCAAAATCTGTGACCTTCTGGACAGCCAAGTTTCACATTGTTTTCTTATATGAAGGAAGCACCGACTATGGGATTTACAGCAAAATCAATAAAAATACTTCCTGTTTCTGAAAGGAATGTTGATCAGATGAATAACGTGCATATATAGCAAGAAGAGTGTGGTTATAATGCCAAGTCAGAATTTCATAGTCTTAAGGTATTGAGAAGAAATTAACATGCAACTTGCAAATAGTTAACCAAAGATGTCAAGGGTGGGATCGGGAGAGGGAGTGGTAGAGATGACTGCTAGGTTTTGTGCTGGGAGAAGGATGGTGCTATGAACAGAAACAAGGTTGTCTTAAGCACCTGTAACTTCTGGAGATATGTGCTTGCCTTAGAAGGTGTGAGATGTCGCAGAAGTTGGTGTATCAGCAGCCAGGGGAGGAGTTTGTTACACACCTTTATTTGCATAAAGGTAACAGCAGAGTGAGTGGTTTACTGCTACCTTTCTGATCCAGTTGTTGTGCTTCCAGATAGACTAACATTCTGTGAGCCATATGGTAGGCATTATTCTAAAGGCTTTACATGAATTATCTCATTTAATCCTCACAATAGGCCTGGGCAATAGGCATTATTATTATTCCCCTTTTACAGTTTAGGAAACTGAGGTAAACACACACACAATTGAGTGACTTGTCCAGTTTTGTCTATCTGACTCCAGAGCTTAAGGTCTGGATAAGGTTGCTCACTTAAATTAGATTTTCACATAAATAGCAACTTTTTAAAAATATGTGTGTTCCATTTGGGATTGTTGTTTTAGTCGCTAAGTCATGTCCAACTCTGCAACCCTATGAACTGTAGCCCACCAGGCTTCTCTGTCCATGGGATTCTCCAGGTAAGAATACTGGAGTGGGTTGCCATTCCTTTCTCCAGGGGATCTTCCCAAACCAGGGATTGAACCCATGTCTCCTGCACTGCAGGCAGATTGTTTACTACTGAGCCACCTGGAAGCCCTTCCCATTTGGGATACACTTATTCTAAAAATTGTTGTTTATCTAAAAGTCAGATTTAATTGGGGGTCTATATTTTTATTTGCTAAATCTACAATCCTGCTTCCAGGGATATAATGAGAATATTAACCCCTGGGTGCTGTCCCTGTGTCTTTCCTCTTTCACACACAGACTTAACTCTCTTTTGGTCTACTCCTTATTCCCTGGCTCTCTTCTCCCGTGATGATGTTGTGCTTGGGCCCTTGCTGCTGCTGCTGCTGCTAAGTCGCTTCAGTAGTGTCCGACTCTGTGTGACCCCATAAACGGCAGCCCACCAGGCTCCCCTGTCCCTGGGATTCTCCAGGCAAGAACACTGAAGTGGGTTGACATTTCCTTCTCCAATGCATGAAAGTGAAAAGCCATATGTTTCTGCAGTCAGGCAAGTGAATTCTGCCTTATTCAGTTCTGCCATTCCTCCTCCTGCGCCTCCACAGTAGGGACCAGACTGGACTGCAGACCCTCTTACACATCCCAACATATCCCATCATCCGCCAGGGAAAACCATGTTGAGGCTTGACTTCCATTCCCTTATTACCAACACTTCATCTTCTTTACCTCTCAGTTCAGTTCAGTTTAGTTGCTCAGACGTGTCTGACTCTTTGCAACCCCATGGACTGCAGCACTTTATTTATATCTCTAATTTTCTTGAAGAGATCTCTGATCCAAGAAACTAGATCTTCTGAGATCTCTAGTCTCTTTATTGTGCTCATCTTTGCATGAAATGTTCCCTTTGTATCTCTAATTTTCTTGAAGAGACTCTCTTTGCCTCTATTTCCTTTTAAATATATTTATTTTTATTAATTTATTTGGCTGTACCAGGTCTTAGTTCTGGCATGTTGGATCTTCAATCTTTGTTGCAGGATGCAGGATTTGTTTTTTAAGTTGAGGCATGCAAACTGTTGGTTGCAGCATGTGGGATCTAGTTTGCTGACCAGGGATTTAACCTGGGCCCCCTGCATTGGGAGCACAGAGTCTTCTTAGCCACTGGACCCCCAGGAAAGTTCTGTGATTTCCTTTTAATCAAGAAAGGATGTTACAGAACCAAGATTTGACTGCTTACTCTTCAAAAGCCAATAATTTGAGAGGAAAGTGTTAGTATAAAGAAAAGGTGCTTTAATCAAAAAAGCCGGCAATCTGGGGAGAAGGTGGATTTATGTCCAGAGACCATCTCCAAAGATTCTGCTTAGCTGTGACAGTTTTGAAACTGAAAAAGGGGAAAAAAAATCTCAGTGAATCCTCAAGGTTGGATTCTGCATCCTTCTCCATGGAGTGCAGACTGGCTGACTCTCTTCACATGTTATCTTGTCCACATGATCTGCCTGCAGGACTGCTAAGGGGACTGTTGGGGGGAGGTGGTATTTAACTGCTTAATTCTTTATTCTTCTTTTTGTCTAGGAAAAGAATCAACAGGTTAGGCAAGGCATGGTGTACCTCCAGGAGGGTTGCATTGTGATCTTATTCCTGTAATTAGCTTCTTTTAAGGTTGGAGGGGAAGAGAAATGGGCAAAGCAGAAAGGGTCAAAAGATCTGCTTTCAAGAAATAGATTGCCACTAGGAGAATGAGGAATGGAAATAGGGAAGAGGTAATGAGTGATAGATCATGAGAAACGCCCATGAGAAAAGACCCTGGTGCTGGGAGGGATTGGGGGCAGGAGGAGAAGGGGACGACAGAGGATGAGATGGCTGGATGGCATCACTGACTCGATGGACTTGAGTTTGAGTAAACTCCGGGAGTTGGGATGGACAGGGAGGCCTGGCGTGCTGCGATTCATGGGGTGCAAAGAGCCGGACACGACTGAGCGACTGAACTGAACTGAATGAGTGATAGAGGGCTTCCCTGGTGGCTCAGACAGTAAAGAATCTGCCTGCAATGCAGGAGACCCAACTTCGATCCCTGGATCAGGAAGATCCCCTGGAGAAGGGAGTGGCTACCCACTCCAGGATTCTTGCCTGGAGAATTCCATGGATGGGAGGAGCCTGGTGGGCTACAGTCCATGTGGTCGTAAAGGCTCAGACGTGACTGAGCAATGAGTGGTCTAGAGACATACTCATGATTGGTATGAAAATTGAAGGGAGGGCTTTCTGGGCAGCAGGAATGACACACACAGCCCCTAAGGAGGTAGACAAGAGCTGTGCTTTCACACTGCACTTAGGGTTTCCTGTCCTCGCTTTCAGCTCCCATTGACTCTGTAGAAAATTGAATGAGCAGCCTCTGCTGGGGATGATTTTTCCTTCTCATTCCGTCAGTTCAGTCATTTTCAGCTGAAGTTTCTTAACCTTTCTCCATGTGTTGACAAGGCTCCAAGAGAAAATTAAAAAAACAATGAATCCCACCCCCATCTATTTTTATCCACAGTCATAGGTGTTGAACATGTTTAGTCCTTTTGGAAATAGGTAGAGTTCAGATATTCAATGATTCTAGTTCAAATTACTTTAAAAAATAGAAGAAAAGTGCCCAGCAGGCATTTGGTGATGGGGTCCAAATTTGCTTGGTTCAGGTCAACTTTTCTAATCTGAGACTGTCTCTGGGACCCAGCAGTGCAAGGATAGTTCTCTAAGCAAGATCTCTGTCTCTTCAGAGACCACTGGTAGCTGAGACCAGATGGCTTGTATTCTGATCAGGACAGTTCTCCAGAAACGCCCATGTCCAAATCAATGCTTAATTAATGGTGACTCACAACCTCACAACTTCAGCTGCTTTTGGACAGCCACGGTGCCACTGTGAAGGAAGGGTGCTATAAGCCTTTAAGAGCAACAAGGAAGGCCAGTGAATAAGGCCAGTATATGATCGGCCATTATTTTTGTCTTTTCATTTGTACTTTATCCAAAAACAGGATTTGAGATAAATTACCATGAAACAGTATAAGATAAAAAATAAATGAAGGCTTTGGGGCTAGAGAGGGAGAAAAAATGGGCATGCGCCTGTCCTTGGCTGGGTCCTGTGAGCCTGAGCATACACCATCAAGCTGGCCCCTCTCTAGCTCTCATGGCAGGTTTTAGGTGGATGGGCACAAGGTCTTCCTATTCTGACTTACCCTGTGATTTGGCATTTCTAGTGAGATCTCTATTCTAGTAACACTTACTTGAAGCCCTGGATCTTTCCCAGTTTATTGGCTGCTTCCAGTGCCAAGATCCCTGGGTCTCTCTCCAGGAAGCTGGAAGTCTTGGCTAATTAACACAAGTGGGAAGTACAAAGATATCCTTCATACTTACTCAGAACATGCTCCTGAGTATCTGTTGAATTGAGACTTACCACCTTTTATGTCATCTATCTTATTCCATCAGAATTCATAGGAGGTAGTACTGGCTATCTGGAAGTCGCTCTGGGCCTCTTATTGAAACCATTTTACTCCTTCCCATTAGAACATTTGTTTTAGATAAGACCTTCGATCTAAATTGTTAATAGTATTATCATTCATGTAGTCAATAACATTGAATGCACTCCTCATCGTTATTTTTCACTAATGGTAGCTCAGGGCTGTACTAAAAGTAATTATGATTATTTCCTGGTGAAGGTACATGTGAGGAGTATAACTAAGCCTTGCTGCCCAGACGGCTGCAGCATATCAACAGGTATGTCATTAATAATTTGCTTTATGCTGCAGTTATTGAGAAGAGTTCCAAGTTAATGCTATGGATTTATTTAGTTGACTTTTGGGTCGCAATGTAATACTTCTTTATCAGGTCATCAGGCATCTCATTTTTAAATCACAATTTATTTCATATGACTTATAACTGTGAATGAGAGATTCATTTGGCTATTTTTTATAGACTTCTAAATGGAATGTGGTAGAAAGAGATTAGTTTTTTGCACCTATAGTTATTACTATGGCATATACAGTATGGAAACTGAAATAATTAAATGTTTTGCTTTGAGGAATTTGTGTTATTGTCAGAAGTTGAATGGTTTATACCCTTTGAGTTCTAGAAGGTTCTGATACTATGTTTCTATTTGCTCTTCATTTTCCTTACTGAGACTTGCCTAACCTGTGTCTTGTTTGGATTTTCATTATCAATAGATCAATTCAGTCAGTTTTAGCTAAAGTTTATTTGCCTTTCTGCCTGTGTACATAAGACTTTTAAGAACAAATTTCAAAAGAGCCTAACTTCTTTTACTCCTGTTCGTTAATTTTAATTAAGCTTTTTATTTTGACATAATTGCAGATTCATATGCAGTTGCAAGAAATAATACAGGCTACCCACTTTCCCCAAAGGTGACTTCTTGCAAAAACTATCATATGGTGTCACATGCAGGATATTGACATTGATAGAGTCAACATACAGAAGAGCTACAACCCCAAAGGGATCCCTCTTGTTCCTTTTTTATAACTATGCCTATGTCCCTCCCCCATTAATTTTATCTAGAATTATTCACAGGTGTATATTACCTCAATTCTTTTTGTAAGTAGGTCGAGTCCTTCCACCGTCCATAAATCCTGGATTGAATGAAGTATTGGTAGAAGATGTATTCTGTAAGTTTCTAATTATGTATGTAGTGAATTGCATGTAGCAAACCTCAGGTCTGAAGTAGCAGAAAGCATTTGAATGGAACTTCTAACTGGCTTTATCTCATACCTTGGGGTTAGAGGAGTGAGGGGACTCTTGGAGGGACTTACTAGAGCCTCTGCAGTGAGCAGGTGCTGAGACAAAAGCAGGAGAAATAGTGGGACAAGTTATGAGACAAGGCAGGGTTACAAGCTCTGTTCCTAAGGCATGGCTATCCAGCAGTGAAAAATGCAGCACCCAGTGGAGTGAGTGAACACTTCCTTGACCAAGACTTACATGAGAATCTTCAAAATTCCAATTTATATGTGTGTAAGGGTAGGAGGGGGCATGTCAGGAGTGGGTGATGATCTGAAATCAACTGAAAAATGCCTTGTTTCTCTTAGAGAAGGTTCTTAAGCAAGAGATGGATCCACTGAGAACAGGGTTCAAAATCCTGTAGGAAGGGTTGACCATGCCTGGGTGGAGTGTGGCTTGTTTGCAAGCCTGATTAGTTATTTGCTCAGTGTCAGGATTGAACCCAGCTCTCTACATTTTAGGCAGATTCTTTACCACCTGAGCCACCAAGCCTGATAGTCAGCCCCAGTAAGAAACTGAGGCAGAAGCCCACACAAACAGACTTTACCAACTGAGAAAGCATTCCAAGAAAATCATGACTTGGAGCATTCCAGAACTTAGTTCTACTCCATGTACACTTGTCAAGTACTTATTCTGTGCCAGTGTCTGAGCCAGGCATTGAGGATATAATTCCAACAGACTAAGGAACTGAGAGGCCAGTGGATATAGTACCAATAGACTGACCTAGGATCATTCTAGGGCAGCAACACAGTCTGGCTTTCATCTTTGGTTGTGGCTGGGGCTCTTGAAAGACTCTCTGTCTTAGTCAAGATTGATTTCAGCGTTTAGTATAGTAGCTCAGACGGTAACGCATCTGCCTGCAATGCAGGAGACCCAAGCTTGATCCCTGGGTGGGGAAGATCCCCTAGAGAAGGAAATGACAGCCCACTCCAGTATTCTTGCCTGGAGAATTTCATGGACAGGGAGCCTGGTGGGCTGCAGTCCATGTGGTTGCAGAGAGTTGGACACGATTGAGAGACCAACACACACACACATATTCCCTGTGTAGCTCCTTACTAGGGCTTAAAATTAATAGATAAGATATATACATATATAGATTGAGAGATAAATGGGAACGAAGCTCAGCAATTCCAGCAGAGCAGGGCTTCAGAAGGTGAAGGGCAGCAATACCAATTCAGTGCTCTGTCCTTGGGGAATAACACAAGGCACATTTAACACTCAAGATATCGGTAAACAGATGGGTGCAGCTTCATGTCACTGTGAATGTTTCCAGAGCTCTGAAAAATCTATAGCTGACTGAAAAACCCTGACTGATCTTGCTTCGGATCAAAAAGCTTTCATTAACATCTTTAATCTGTGTAATGAAATCTTGAACTATTTTTCATGCCTTTATTGTCGCTTCAACCAGTAACCAAAGTCTCAAGAGAACTCAGTGAATTAGAATGTGACCTAAAAATCAAGAGTGAAGAGTCGTCAATCAATAGGGGAGATTATTTAGGAAACAGAAATGATTTGAATACCAAAGAAACACTGCTTGTTGACAGAAATATACATTTGTAACTAATGTTTCATTGGTCATGTAGGCCATGGAACACATCAAAAGTCCATGTCAGATCAAAAAGAAATTTGATTTTAGACTTCCCTCTGCCACCTTGATTTTCTACAGCTTTGATTTAGATTCTCTGTGACCATATAAACCTTAGTGCTTTGTCTTCTTGCTTTGTCTTTCCCCTCCTTGTGTTCTCTATTTTTTTTCATTATAAGAATGATGTTTTCCATCTTGAAGAAGTACTCCACACTGATCTTTTCCCCCATGCTCTGTCTCTGCTAAATCAGGTTGTCAGATAGGAGAAAGGCCTTTTTCATGAGTCCCTGTTGAGACAGTCTGATGAATTTAACAAACAACCCTCAGATGTCAATGACTTAACACAAGAGATATTTCTTTCTTGGTCACACAAGATCCAAAGTTGATGTTCCCAGTTAATTAGTTGTCCTAGGCAGCTCTCCTATAAATGGTGACTCAAGCATGCAGCCCCATTCCATCTTACGATGCTGTCATCTTCAAGGTGAGCCTCCATGGTCACTGCAGAAGAAAGGAAAGTACAAGGAACCAAGTGACACTTGGTTCAGAAGTGGTACATTCTCTATTTGTTTCATTCCATTGGCCAAAACTTCACATGGCCCCACACAGATGAAGGAAGGACTGAGAAAAGTAGCCCGAGGCTGGGCAGTCACTTCCCAGTGACAACAGTACACTTTGGTGTTCTGCTGCCTGTTTCTGTTTCACTGTGCTTTGAGAACTTTGTTCCACGAGAGCTCTCTTCTGACTCCTAAGTGACCTGCTCTGTTCCCCATTCCAAATGAACTGTGTATAATCATGAAATCTTCAAGTCTGAGTCACCAGTTACAAATGCAGTTTTTTAAAAAAATTAATGTATCTGGAGAAGAGTGGGTACCTCTTCATGGGTGGCACTACAACAGCTTACCATTTATGATTTCTAGAGCCAGGAATCCCCCCATTAAAATTGGATCATCATTTAGAAAATTTTAAAAAAACAGATGCAATAATTGATAATAATTTCAACTGAAGTTTTTGTTAAATATCGTGAATATGGGGAATGAAAACCTTGATTTAATTTTCTTAGAAGCTGGGATTTTATTGGTCCAGTTGAATTCCCTGAGTTGTATTCTCTGGTACTGGTTTCTGACCAGTACAGATATGAGAGCCACTCTCACCATTCTGGTAAGGAACCCCTGTCTTAAGTGCTCTGATCTAGGGGCACCTTTCAACATAACACATCAGCAAAAAGGCTAAGTATAGATGTATATGGATGAATCCTTCTAAAAGCTAAAAATATTGTGTTGGTCCTGCCTTTCTTGATTCTATTAAGTTGCAGAGACCAAGGAATAACCTACGGTTCTTAATCTTCTGCACTTAATTCAGGTCCTGTTATTTACATAGCTATTTATTTCCTGACCAAGGCTTGCTGTTCTCCAAAGATAGGGGAATGGTTAAATAAATAATGTTTCATCTATATGTTGGACCATTAAAAAAGATTTAAATTTTGTTTCTTGGAATTTTTAATGACCACTGGAAATGCTCATAATACTTAGATTTTAAACACGTGTAAGTGATCTCAATTTGTGTGTAAATATATGTATAGCAAAACAATTGGAAGAAAATATGTCATGATTTTAACTAGGATTCTCTCTGGGCAATGGGATTATGGATGATTTTCATAATCTTTGTATTTCTTTGTATTTCCCAAAGTTTAAAAATGAGCATGAATTACTCATGAGAAGAATGTTAGTCAATACACCTGTCAATCAATTCCAGTATTAACCATTCTCGTGAAAATTACTGGAGGCTAGCAGAAAGAGGCGGAGAAGGCAATGGCACCTCATTCCACTACTCTTGCCTGGAAAATCCCATGGACGGAGGAGCCTGGTAGGCTGCAGTCCATCGGGTCACTACGAGTCGGACACGACTGAGTGGTTTCACTTTCATTTTTAACTTTCACACACTGGAGAAGGAAATGGCAACCCACTCCAGTGTTCTTGCCTTGAGAATCCCAGGGACGGGGGAGCCTGGTGGGCTGCCATCTATGGGGTCGCACTGAGTCGGACACGACTGAAGTGACTTAGCAGCAGCAGCAGCAGAAAGAGGAACTTTGGCGCTAAAGTAGTTGAATCCTCTATCTTTAAAAAAATTTTTTTTGACCACACAGCATGGCTGGTGGAATCAGTTTCCCAACCAGGGATTGAACCTGGGGCCTTAGGAGAAGGAGCTAAGATGGCGGAGGAATAGGACAGGGAGACCACTTTCTCCACCACAAATTCATCGAAAGATCATTTGAACACTGAGCAAACTCCACAAAACAACATCTGATCACTAGCAGAGGACATCAGACACCCAGAAAAGCAGCCCATTGTCTTCGAAAGGAGGTAGGACAAAATATAAAAGATAAAAAGAGAAACAATAGAATTAGGGACGGAGATCCATCCCGAGAAGGGAGTCTTAATAGAGGAAGTTTCCAAACACCAGGAAACCCTCTCACCGGCGGGTCTGGGGGAAGTTTTCGAATCTCGGAGGGCAACATAACTGGGAGGAAAAATAAATAAAACCCACAGATTACATGCCTAAAAACAACTCCCAGCAGAAAAGTACCCCAGACGCTTGCATCTGCCACCAGCAAGGGGGGGCTGAACGGAGAGGAGCAGGCGGCAGCATTGCTTAGGGTAAGGACCCGGCCTGAAAGCCCTGAGGGCATCTGAGGGAGCTAACGAGAGATAGCAACTTAAACTGTGGGACAGCAAGAGAGAGAGAATTAACCTAGGAAAAGGCCTAAACTTAAGTACTACCCACCCGTTCCCAGAACAAAGGACTGAGAGGAACCAGAGGAGAGCTAGCCAGCTCTGGACCAACCCATCCTGTGCCGGAGGCAGAGGGGAGGGGAAAGGGGCAAACGGCCCCAGAGATCGCATCCCCTACCAAATTGCAAACAGGCTTCCAGTCTCTAACCAAAGACTTCCTGAGATTCTGGATGGTTGACATCCACCAGGAGGGTCACAGCCAGAAATCAGCTCCCCAGAAGAGACACAAGGCGAACCCGACTGGCACACCCCAGAAACTGAGGCTGGGACCGCGGAGGGGATAAGGCGCATTGCACCCAGGGAGAGTGCGCTCATCAAGCTCCTGGTTGCCGGAACTGCTCTGACCTGGGAAGGCACAAAATGCAGGCCCAACCGAGTCTGGGCCTTTGTGGAGTACCTGAAAACCTGAACCTGAGTGGCTTGGGCCTGGGAAGTGCATGCAACTCAGGGCCCGCTCCCTGTAGAGCAACCTGGAGCCTGAGCAGTGTAGATGGGGAAAGCATACACTCTGTGAGCGGGGGCAAACCCAGTGTGGCCAGAACACTGTGAGTGCTCCCCACACATGCCAGTGATATTTGTCTGCAGTGCCTCTCCCTCCCCACAGCACGACTGAACAAGCGAACCTAAACAAGAGACCACTTCCGCCCACGTGTGTCAGGGCGGAAATTAGACACTGAAGAGACCTGCAAACAGAAGCCAAATAAACAAAGGTAACCACCTTGGAAGTGACCGGTGCAACAGATTAAAATCCCTGTAGTTAACACTGATTACACGGGAAGGGGCCTATAGATATTGATAAGTGTAAGCTGGAACAAGGAGCTATCTGAAGCTGAACTGAACCCACACTGCCTGCAACAGCTCCAGAGACATTCCTAGATATATTTTTACTATTATTATTTTTTCAATTAAAATTTTTTTCTCTTTCTTTTTTTTAAAGTCCTCTATTACTCCTATATTACCCTTAATTTTCACTTTTATAACCCACTATGACCTGGTAAAAAAAAAAAAGGACCCTATTTTTAAAGCAAACATCATATATATTTCTTAAGGTTTTTTTTGTTTTTGTTTTTTTTTAATATTGTATTTTTAAGAGTCTATCCTCTACTCTAGATTTTTAATCTTTGTTTTTCAGTATTTTGTATCAATTTTGGACATTTAAGAATCCAACCTTCAGTACCCATTTTTACTCAGGAGTGTGATTACTGGTTTGATCACTCTCTTCCCCTTTTAACTCTCCTTTTTCTCCCCCAGATCACCTCTATTTCCTCCCTCCCCCTTCTCTTCTCAATCCAATTCTCTGAATCTCTGTGGGTGTTCTGGGCTGTGGAGAACACTTAGGGAACAGAGTACTGCCTAGATCTGTCTCTCTTCTCTTGAATCCCCCTTTTTCTCCTCCTGCTCACCTCTATCTCCTTCCTCCTCCTCTTCTTCATGTAACTCTGTGAACCTCTCTGGGTGTCCCTCACTGTGGAGAATCCTTTCACCATTAACCGAGAAGTTTTATTATCAGTGCTGTATGGAGGGAGAAGTCTTAAGGCTACTGGAAGAATAAGACTGAAATCCAGAGGCAAGAGGTTTAAGCCCCAAACCTGAGAACACCAGAGAACTCCTGAATACAGGGAACATTAATTAATAAGAGATCATCCAAAAGCCTCCATACCTACACTGAAACCAACCTCCACCCAAGAGTCAGTAAGTTCCAGAGCAAGACATACCATGCAAATTCTCCAGCAACACAGGAACATAGCCCTGAGCATCAATATACAGGCTGCCCAAAGTCACACCTAACACATAGACCCATCTCAAAACTCACTACTGGACACTCCATTGCACTCCAGACAGAAGAAATCCAGCTCCACCCACCAGAACACCAAAGCAAGCTTCCCTAACCAGCAAACCTTGACAAGCCAAATGTCCAGCCCCCCCTCCCCCGCCCACTGGGAGAAACCTCCACAATAAAAAGGAACCACAGACCTCCAGAATACAAAAAGGCCACCCCAAACACAGCAATCTAAATAAGATGAAAAGACAGAGAAATACCCAGCAGGTAAAGGAACATGAAAAATGCCCACCAAGCCAAACAAAAGAGGAGGAGATAGGGAATCTACCTGAAAAAGAATTTGGAGTAATGATAATTAAAATGATCCAAAATCTTGAAAACAAAATGGAGTTACAGATATATAACCTGGAGACAAGGATTGAGAAGATGCAAGAAATGTTTAACAAGGACCTAGAAGAAATAAAAAAGAGTCAATTAAAAATGAATAATGCAATAAATGAGATCAAAAACACTCTGGAGGGAACCAAGAGTAGAATAACGGAGGCAGAAGATAGGATAAGTTGGGTGGAAGATAAAATGGTGGAAATAAATGAAGCAGAGAGGAAAAAGGAAAAAAGAATGAAAAGAAATGAGGACAACCTCGGGGACCTCTGGGACAATGTGAAACGCCCCAACATTCGAATCATAGGAGTCCCAAAAGAAGAAGACAAAAAGAAAGGCCATGAGAAAATACTCGAGGAGATAATGGCTGAAAACATTCCCAAAATGGGGAAGGAAATAGTGACACAATTTCAAGAAACACAGAGAGTCCCAAACAGGATAAACCCAAGGCAAAACACCCCAAGACACATATTAATCAAATTAACAAAGATCAAACACAAAGAACAAATATTAAAAGCAGCAAGGGAGAAACAACAAATAACACACAAGGGGATTCCCATGAAGAATACAGCTGATCTTTCAATAGAAACTCTTCAGGCCAGAGGGAATGGCAGGACATACTTAAAGTAATGAAAGAGAATAACCTACAACCCAGATTACTGTACCCAGCAAGGATCTCATTCAGATATGA
Organism: Cervus canadensis; assembly: GCF_019320065.1. Lineage (NCBI taxonomy): Eukaryota > Metazoa > Chordata > Mammalia > Artiodactyla > Cervidae > Cervus > Cervus canadensis. The sequence continues at coordinate 110,320,607 of NC_057419.1, forward strand.
AGGAGAATTCAAAAACTTTACAGACAAGCAAAAGTTGAGAGAATTCAGCACCACAAAACCAGCTCTTCAACAAATGCTAAAGGATCATCTCTAGACAGGAAACACAGAAAGGTTGTATGAATGCGAACCCAAAACAACAAAGCAAATGGCAACGGGACCATTCTTATCAGTAATTACCTTAAATGTGAATGGGTTGAATGTCCCAACCAAAAGACAAAGACTGGCTGAATGGATACAAAAGCAAGACCCCTATATATGCTGTCTACAAGAGACCCGCCTCAAAGCAAGGGACACATACAGACTGAAAGTGAAGGGCTGGAAAAAAATATTTCACGCAAATGGAGAACAAAAGAAAGCAGGAGTCGCAATACTCATATCAGATGAAATAGACGGTAAATTAAAGGCTGTGAAAAGAGACAAAGAAGGACACTACATAATGATTAAAGGATCAATCCAAGAAGAAGATATAACAATTATAAATATATATGCACCCAACAAAGGAGCACTGCTGTATGTAAGGCAAATGCTAACAAGAATGAAAGGGGAAATTAACAATAACACAATAATAGTGGGAGACTTGAATACCCCACTCACACCTATGGATAGATCAACTAAACAGAAAATTAACAAGGAAACACAAACTTTAAATGACACAATGGTCCAGCTAGACCTAATTGATATCTATAGGACATTTCACCCCAAAACAATCAATTTCACCTTTTTCTCAAGTGCACATGGAACCTTTTCCAGAATAGATCACATCCTGGGCCATAAATCTAGTCTTGGTAAATTCAAAAGAATTGAAATCATCCCAGTCATCTTTTCTGACCACAATGCAGTAAGATTAGATCTCAATTACAGGGGAAAAAAAAACTATTAAAAATTCCAACATATAAAGGCTAAATAACACACTTCTGAATAACCAACAAATCATAGAAGAAATCAAAAAAGAAATCAAAATATGCATAGAACGAATGAAAATGAAAACACAACAACCCAAAACCTATGGGACACTGTAAAAGCAGTGCTAAGGGGAAGGTTCATAGCAATAGAGGCATACCTCAAGAAACAAGAAAAAGTCAAATAAATAACCTAACTCTACACCTAAAGCAACTAGAGAAGGAAGAAATGAAGAACCCCAGGGTTAGTAGAAGGAAAGAAATCTTAAAAATTAGGGCAGAAATAAATACAAAAAAAACAAAAGAGACCATAGCAAAAATCAACAAAGCTAAAAGCTGGTTTTTTGAAAAAGTAAATAAAATTGACAAACTGTTAGCCAGACTCATCAAGAAACAAAGGGAGAAGAACCAAATCAACAAAATTAGAAATGAAAATGGAGAGATCACAACAGACAACACTGAAATACAAAGGATCATAAGAGACTACTACCAGCAGCTCTATGCCAATAAAATGAACAACTTGGAAGAAATGGACAAATTCTTAGAAAAGTATAACTTTCCAAAACTGAACCAGGAAGAAATAGAAGATCTTAACAGACTCATCACAAGCACAGAAATCGAAACTGTAATCAGAAATCTTCCAGCAAAAAAAAAGGCCCAGGATCAGATGGATTCACAGCTGAATTCTACCAAAAATTTAGAGAAGAGCTAACACCTATCTTACTCAAACTCTTCCAGAAAATTGCAGAAGAAGGTAAACTTCCAAACTCATTCTATGAGGCCACCATCACCCTAATTCCAAAACCAGACAAAGATGCCACAAAAAAAGAAAACTACAGGCCAATATCACTGATGAAAGTAGACGTAAAAGTGCTTAACAAAATTCTAGCAAACAGAATCCAACAACATATTAAAAAGATCATACATCACGATCAAGTGGGCTTTATCCCAGGAATGCAAGGATTCTTTAATATCTGCAAATCAATCAATGTAATACACCACATGAACAAATTGAAAGATAAAAACCATATGATTATCTCAGTAGATGCATAAAAAGCCTTTGACAAAATTCAACATCCATTTATGATAAAAACTCTCCAAAAAGCAGGAATAAAGGAACATACCTCAACATAATAAAAGCTATATATGACAAACCCACAGCAAACATTATCCTCAATGGTGAAAAATTGAAAGCATTTCCCTTAAAGTCAGGAACAAGACAAGGGTGCCCACTCTCACCACTACTATTCAACATAGTTTTGGAAATGTTGGCCACAGCAATCAGAGCAGAAAAAGAAATAAACTGAATCCAGATAGCAAAAGAAGAAGTAAAACTCTCACTGTTTGCAGACGACATGATCCTCTACATAGAAAACCCTAAAGACTCTACCAGAAAATTACTAGAGCTAGTCATTGAATACAGTAATGTTGCAAGATATAAAATTAACACACAGAAATCCCTTGCATTCCTATACACTAACAATGAGAAAACAGAAAGAGAAATTAAGGAATTAGTTAATTAATTAAATTAAGGAAACAATACCATTCACCATTGCAACAAAAAGAATAAAATACTTAGGAGTATATCTACCTAAAGAAACGAAAGACCTGTATATAGAAAACTATAAAACACTGATGAAAGAAATAAAAGAGGACACATATAGATGGAGAAATGTACCGTGTTTATTGATTGGAAGAATCAATATTGTGAAAATGACTATACTACCCAAAGCAATCTATAGATTCAATGCAATCCCTATCAAGCTACCAATGGTATTTTTCACAGAACTAGAACAAATAATTTCACAATTTGTATGGAAATACAAAAAACCTTGAATAGCCAAAGCAATCTTGAGAAAGAAGACTGGAACTGGAGGAATCAAGCTGCCTGACTTCAGACTCTACTACAAAGCCACAGTCATCAAAACAGTATGGTACTGGCACAAAGACAAGAATATAGATGAATGGAACAGAATAGAAAGCCCAGAGATAAATCCACGTACCTATGGACACCTTATCTTTGACAAAGGAGGCAAGGATATACAATGGAAAAAAGACAAAGGAGGCAAGGATATACAATGGAAAAAAGACAAACTCTTTAACAAGTGGTGCTGGGAAAACTGGTCAACCACTCGTAAAAGAGTGAAACTAGAACACTTTCTAACACCAAACACAAAAATAAACTCAAAATGGATTAAAGTTCTAAATATAAGACCAGAAACTATAAAACTCCTAGAGGAAAACATAGGCAAAACACTCTCTGACATAAATCACAGCAGGATCCTCTATGACCCACCTCCCAGAGTATTGGAAATAAAAGCAAAAATAAACAAATGGGACCTAACTAAACTTAAAATCTGTTGCACAACAAGGGAAACTATAAGCAAGGTGAAAGACAGCCTTCAGAATGGGAGAAAATAATAGCAAATGGAGCAACAGGCAAAGGATTAATCTCAAAATTATACAAGCAACTCCTGAAGCTCAATTCCAGAAAAATAAATGACCCAATCAAAAAATGGGCCAGAGAACTAAACAGACATTTCTCCAAAGAAGACATACAGATGGCTAACAAAGACATGAAAAGATGCTCCACATCACTCATTATCAGAGAAGTGCAAATCAAAACCACAATGAGGTACCATTACACACCAGTCAGGATGGCTGCTATCCAAAAGTCTACAAGCAATAAATGCTGGAGAGTGTGTGGAGAAAAGGAAACCCTCTTACACTGTTGGTGGGAATGCAAACTAGTACAGCCACTATGGAGAACAGTGTGGAGATTCCTTAAAAAACTGGAAATAGAACTGCCATATGACCCAACAATCCCACTCCTGGGCATACACACCAAGGAAACCAGATCTGAGAGACACGTGCTCCCCAGTGTTCATCACAGCACTGTTTATAATATCCAGGACATGGAAGGAACCTAGATGCCCATCAGCAGACAAATGGATAAGGAAGCTATGGAACATATACACTATGGAATACTACTCAGCCATTAAAAGAATTCATTTGAATCAATCCTAATGAGATGGATGAAACTGGAGCCCATTATACAGAGTGAAGTAAGCCAAAAAGATAAAGACCAATACAGTATACTAATGCATATATATGGAATTTAAAAAGATGGTAACGATAACCCTATATGCAAAACAGAAAAAGAGACACAGATGTACAGAACAGACTTTTGGTCTCTGGAGGAGAAGGCGAGGGTGGGATGTTCTGAGAGAATAGCATTGAAACAAGTATACTATCAAGGGTGAAACAGATCACCAGTCCAGGTTGGATGCATGAGATGGGTGCTCAGGGCTGGTGCACTGGGAAGACCCAGAGGGATGGGATGGGGAGGGAGGCCGGAGGGGGGATCGGGATGGGGAACACATGTAAATCCATGGCTGATTCATGTCAATGTGTGGCAAAAACCACTACAATATTGTAAAGTAATTAGCCTCCAACTAATAAAAATAAATGGAAAAAAAAAAGAACCTGGGGCCTTAGCAGTAAGAAAGAGTGGAGTCCTAACCTCTGGAGAGCCAGGAAATTCTCAAATTCTCTATCTTTAAATGAAAAAAAAAATGTAGAGTGACCTAGTATCCAAAACAATGGTTGTATCACTTTTTCCCATTTCAGAATTTTTACTGGGGAAAGTTACTGGTCTTCACAGATAAAATTAAGTCATGAAATGTGAACCTCAGAGTGGAGAGCATTAGCCTTTGATTTCCTGCCTTCATAGGAGGAGCCAGTATTGCATAAGAAGCAGAGCATCAGCTTGGGAGTCTTGAGCTCCCATCCTGGTTCTGTTAATGCACTAGCTGTGTGACTTGTAGCAAGTTACTTTTAAGTTTCTGAAACGTTGTGTCCATATCTACAGACTGTAGAAAATACCCGTCTTGCAAGTCCCTTTTGATGATTAGAGATGATATAAGTAAGCCTAACTCACTTACTTAATCCCTCAATTGCTTAACTAGCTTAATTGCTGCTGCTGCTGCATTTGCCGCTACTAGTTAGTACTACTACTACAGCTGTGGCGATGACCTTCCCCTCCACCAGTGGGAGTGGTAACACTGTACCGTGTAGCTGTGTTGAAGTTGTTGGCCAGGTTAGTTTGACTGATGTAGCCTAATTTCCAGTCCTACAAAGACAAGACAAGCTTTCTCAACCTACCTGTGCTCCCCCACCGCCCCCAATCTGGCAACTAAGGGGTTAGGTTCTAGTGAATCAGGGAACTTTCAGTAACTAGCTGAGCCCTGAGGTCTATATCTTTTTAGCTTGTTTAGTGCCTGTGGTGTTCTGGTTGTTAAATATTTTGAATATTATACTAGTTCTACAAGCTCCAGGAGTTGGTGATGGACAGGGAAATTTGGCGTACTACAGTCCATGGGGTCACAAAAAGTCAGACACAACTGAGCAACTGAACTGATACAGGTTCTAAGGGGAATCATTTATTTCCTCTGTTTCTGAAGAATAGAATACCATAATGGCCAACGGTGTTTGAATCCTGAAGCCCTGAAAAGCGAAAGGAGATTTCCAGTACATGTAAATTGATGATAAAAAATTATTCCTCTATTTACTTTGTGAATTGCTTGCTCAGATGGCTCTGAGATCAGGAACATATTGGTGAGTACAGCTGCCTTGGTCCTTGGGAAGCATCTTTATGGAGAATGAGGACATGACTGACACCAACAGGGGAATCTTTCATTTCCAATTTCATTTTCTAAGAGATATAAAATGAACTTCATAAAAAACAAACAAAACCAAAACCCTGAAAAGCAAACAAACAAAAACATAACTTTCATAGCCTTCTTATCTACCTCTTCTGTGGCTGGAAATTTAGGAGAGAAGCCAGAGACTGATCAACCCTGACTTGACATGAACTTTCTCTGTGGTCACTTCTGTGTGTGATCTGGCCCTGTTGTTACATAGCAAAGCAAGATCAATGAGGACAGTCTAACTCAAGCATTCAGTTCTTGGACTGTCACCCATATTTCTATGCATTTTAATTTGAGAGCTCTGGTATAATTGCATCATGAAGGGAGAGATATAAATCTTACTTGAATTAGATGATCTGTGTGGAATATTTGCCAAAAATAATTTTAGCCTAACTCAAGCCCTTAGAGTTAAAATATCTTGGTTATATAAATTTGTTTTCTGTTCTCAACCCTAGAAGGACAGTAAAGGATGAGATTGCCTTGTCTCTGCCAAGACTGAATGAAGTAGAACTCTCTTATGGATGCAATGTTTGTGTCTTCTCGAAATTTGTATGTTGAAGCCCTAACCCCCTATGTGATGATATTAGGAGGTGAGGCCTTTGGGAAGTAATTAGGAAGGTAGAGCCCCCATGGTAGGGTTAGTTTTCTTAGAAGAAGATGAGACACTGGAGCTTCCTCTCCCGGCCATGTAAGGACATGGCAAGAAGGTGACTGTCTGCAAGTTAAGAAGGGAGCCCTTTTCAAGATCCACATCTTGCGGCACCTTGATCTTGCACTTCCCAGCCTCCAGAACTGAGAAATAATGTCTGTTGTTTAAGACCCCAGTCTACGGTATTCTGTTTTAGCAGTCTGAACACACGAAGACAAATTCCATGACACCCAAACTTTCTGCAACATGGATGGATTCAGTTATATTGCAGGCCAAAGTATGCACCCGGATATAGCAGCTCTATATGGATGTTGATAGCAGTACTCTCCTTCAAGACTAGCATTAGGATTGTAGGTGTGCACTTTGGAGGGATATGTTTCTTGTAGGAGAATGGATTTGTATTTTACCTTGCAATATATACAGTTAGTGATGCCAGACATGGCAGGTCTGTGCTCTGAGAAGTTCTTCGGTAAGATCAGCACATTTGGACAGTGGTTAGACTAAGCTGGTCACGATAAAAGCAGGTTCAAGAGCTGGGAGTGGAGACACTATCTTTTTGAGTATGTATGCCATAGAACACCATTAAGCACTGTGGAGTCTCTAGAGTGCTAGTAGCCAGAAGCAGCCCATATCCATAGCTGTTCATCCTGACAGCTGCTTAAGTGCTTCTGCTGGCCTTAAAGGTGAACTATTTCAAGCCTCTTCAGCCTAACCAGCCAGCCAGTCTGCAATTAAGGAGATCAGATTATCTCAACTTTAGTTTCCAACACTTATGTGATCTTTAAAACAAAGTCTGCTCTAAATTCTTAATCACAGGAGTGTATCTTGTTTTCTGGCTCTTCTTTTATTATTATAGCATTGTGTTCTTGTTCATGTGTCCTCTTTTTACTCCTTTACCCTCACTTTGTGCTGTTTGGGAAGGAAATGGATACAATAACATGAGACTTGATTCACTAAAACCAGACATCTTCCAGCATACACCATTTTCAGCTGCTCCTGGGGACTGACTGACTCCTTCCCCATCCACCCAACTACTCCTCCATCAGATTTCTGCCCATGCTCATTCTAGGCTGCTGGCCTGTGTTCCCTGATGCTGCAGCTGCTACAGTTGAAGGAGAGGACCTGTTCCACACAGAGAAACCACTCAGACATGGGTCTGCTTTCTCCCCACTCCTTGGACAAGTCTTGGTCAAATGGATTTTGGAATCAGATATAACTAAGTTCAGATCATGGTACTGTCATTTACTTACCACATAGCATAGGAAAAATCAGTTAACTTATCTGAGTCTGAGTTTTTCTCTCTGTAAAATGGGCCTAGTATCTGTATCTCAGAGTTTTCTGAAGACTAGATGAGTGAAATTTTAGCCACATTTAACAAGTTACTTAAGCTACAGTAGATTCAAAGGAGAGTTCTTATATTCATCTTAGGCAGGAGTTGAGACTGAACAGCTATTGGTTACCTCAACAAAACAGAAAACCAGTCAAATCAGCTATTTGATACTAAATAATTTTTTTTAAAGTATCTGACTTACTAGAAAGGCTGAACTGACTAGTCAATTTAATCAAAAGAGACATTTGTGTGGAAAATTTCCCTAAATTAAAACAAATGAAAAATTTATTGGGTTTACCAACACATCAGCATCTTTAGATTAGTGGCTTACTAAAGTGAAAGCATTTCTTTTCCATGGGGATGGTCTTGATCCCTGTCTCCTGTACCATGTCACGAACCTCTGTCCATAGTTCATCAGGTACTCTGTCTATCAGATCTAGTCCCTTAAATCTATTTCTCACTTCCATTGTATAATCATAAGGGATTTGATTTAGGTCATACCTGAATGGTCTAGTAGTTTTCCCTACTTTCTTCAATTTGTCTGAATTTGGCAATAAGGAGTTCATGATCTGAGCCACAGTCATTTCCCAGTCTTGTTTTTGCTGACTGTATAAAGCTTCTCCATCTTTGGCTGCAAAGAATATAATCAATCTGTTTTTGGTGTTGACCATCTGGTGATGTCCATGTGTAGAGTCTTGTATGTGTTGTTGGAAGAGGGTGTTTGCTATGACCAGTGCGTTCTCTTGACAAAACTCTATTAGCCTTTGCCCTGCTTCATTCCATACTCCAAGGCCAAATTTCCCTATTACTCCAGGTGTTTCTTGACTTCCTACTTTTGCATTCCAGTCCCCTACAATGAAAAGGACATCTTTTTTGAGTGTTAGTTCTAAAAGGTCTTGTAGGTCTTCACAGAACCAGTCAACTTCAGCCTCTTCACCGTTACTGGTTGGGGCATAGGCTTGGATTACCTTGATATTGAATGGTTTGCCTTGGAAACAAACAGAGATCTTTCTGTCATTTATGAGATTGCATCCAAGTACTGCATATTGGACTCTTTTGCTGACTATGATGGCTACTCCATTTCTTCTAAGGGATTCCTGCCCACAGTAGTAGATATAATGGTCATCTGAGTTAAATTCACCCATTCCAGTCCATTTTAGTTCGCTGATTCCTAGAATGTCGATGTTCACTCTTGCCATCTCCTGTTTGACCACTTCCAATTTGCCTTGATTCATGGACCTAACATTCCAGGTTCCTATGCAATATTGCTGTTTACAGCATCGGACCTTGCTTCTATCACCAGTCACATGCACAATTGGGCATTGTCTTTGCTTTGGCTCCATCCCTTCATTCTTTCTGGAGTTATTTCTCCACTGATCTCCAGTAGCATATTGGGCACCTACTGACCTGGGGAGTTCCTCTTTCAGTATCCTATCATTTTGCCTTTTCATACTGTTCATGGGGTTCTCAAGGCAAGAATACTGAAGTGGTTTGCCATTCCCTTCTCCAGTGGACCACATTCTGTCAGACCTCCCTACCATGACCCGTCCGTCTTGGCTGGCCCCACATGACATGGCTTAGTTTCATTGAGTTGGACACGACTGTGGTCCTGTGATCAGATTGGCTAGTTTTCTGCTATTGTGGTTTCAGTGTGTCTGCCCTCTGATGCCCTCTCACAACACCTACCGTCTTACTTGGGTAAGTAAGAAGAGATACGTGGGATATCTCTTCATGGCTGCTCCAGCAAAGAGCAGCCACTGCTCCTTACCTTAGACGAGGTGTATCTCCTCACGGCCCCCCCTCCTGACCTTGAACGTGGAGTAGCTCCTCTCGGCCCTCCTGCGCCTGTGCAGCCACCGCTCCTTGGGCATGGGGTAGCTCCTGTCGGCTGCAGCCCCTGACCTCGGAAGTGGGTCACAGCTTACAAATAGCTCTGAAAAGAAGAGATTCGAAAAGCAAAGGAGAAAAGGAAAGATATTCCCATTTGAATGCAGAGTTCCAAACAATAGCAAGGAGAGATAAAAAAGTCTTCCTCAGCGATCAATGCAAAGAAATAGAGGCAAACAACAGAATGGGAAAGGCTAGAGATCGCCTCAAGAAAATTAAAGATACCAAGGGAACATTTCATGCAAAGATGGGCTCGATAAAGGACAGAAATGGAATGGACCTAACAGAAGCAGAAGATATTAAGAAGAGGTGGGAAGAATACACAGAAGAACTGTACAAAAAAGATCTTCATGACCCAGATAATCACAATGGTATGATCACTCACCTAGAGCCAGACATCCTGGAATGCGAAGTCAAGTGGGCCTTAGGAAGCATCACTATGAACAAAGCTAGTGGAGGTGATGGAATTCCAGTTGAGCTACTTCAAATCCTGAAAGATGATGCTGTGACAGTGCTGCACTCAATATGCCAACAAATTTTGAAAACTCAGCAGTGGCCACAGGACTGGAAAAGGTCAGTTTTCATTCCAATCCCAAAGAAAGGCAATGCCAAAGAATGCTCAAACTACCGCACAGTTGCACTCATCTCACATGCTAGTAAAGTAATGCTGAAAGTTCTTCAAGCCAGGCTTCAGCAATACGTGAACCGTGAACTTCCAGATGTTCAACATGGTTTTAGAAAAGGCAGAGGAACCAGAGATCAAATTGCCAACATCTGCTGCATCATTGAAAAAGCAAGAGAGTTCCAGAAAAACATCTATTTCTGCTTTATTGACTACACCAAAGCCTTCGACTGTGTGGATCACAATAAACTGTGGAAAATTCCTCAAGAGATGCGAATACCAGACCACCTGACCTGCCTCTTGAGAAACCTGTATGCAGGTCAGGAAGCACCAGTTAGAACTGGACATGGAACAACAGACTGGTTCCAAATAGGAAAAGGAGTACGTCAAGGCTGTATATTCTCACCTGCTTATTTAACTTATATGCAGAGTACATCATGAGAAACACTGGGCTGGAAGAAGCACAAGCTGGAATCAAGATTACTGGGAGAAATATCAACAACCTCAGATATGCAGATGACACCACCCTTATGGAAGAAAGTGAAGAGGAACTAAAAAGCCTCTTGATGAAAGTGAAGGAGGAGAGTGAAAAAGTTGGCTTAAAGCTCAACATTCGGAAAGCTAAGATCATGGCATCTGGTCCCATCACTTCATGGCAAATAGATGGGGAAACAGTGGCTGACTTTATTTTTCTGGGCTCCAAAATCACTGCAGATGGTGATTGCAGCCATAAAATTAAAATATGCTTACTCCTTGGAAGGAAAGTGATGACCAACCTAGATAGCATATTTAAAAGCAGAGACATTACTTTGTCAAAAAAGGTCCATATAGTCAAGGCTATGGTTTTTCCAGTATTCATGTATGGATGTGAGAGTTGGACTGGGAAGAAAGCTAAGCACTGAAGAATTGATGCTTTTGAACTATGGTGTTGGAGAAGACTCTTGAGAGTCCCTTGGACTGCAAGAAGATCCAACCAGTCCATCCTAAAGGAGATCAGTCCTGTGTGTTCATTGGAAGGATTGATGCTGAAGATGAAACTCCAATACTTGGGCTACCTCATGTGAAGAGTTGACTCACTGGAAAAGACCCTGATGCTGGGAGGGATTGGGGGCAGGAGGAGAAGGGTACGACAGAGGATAACACGGCTGGATGGCATCACTGACTCGATGGACATGAGTTTGAGTAAACTCCGGGAGTTGGTGAAGGACAGGGAGGCCTGGCGTGCTGCGATTCATGGGGTCACAGAGTTGGACACGACTGAGCGACTGAACTGAATTGAAAGTGAAAGCACTCTACTTAAAAGGTATTGACTATTTGGGTGTTTGGAAGTCTATTTCAAATTCAGTGAAAAGAGAGGATTCGTGTGGCCCTTTTCTAGACCCTGAAGTGAGAAGGTGGAGGGGGTAGGTGGTAAATAAAAAATACACAATCTGGCTCTGCAGGAACTTGCAGGAAGGGCGATGAGATAGATACTTAAATCATTATAATAAGCATAATGTACTCCGGTTACATTTGAAGAGCTCATAGGAGTCAGAGTTTTATTTATTTTTTTCCCCTTCTGTAGTTGACGGAGAGAGGTGGGGTGGAGATGGTGTTCTGGAAGGAGTCGGCTTTCATCTGGATTCTTTTATAAGCTGGAAGCTCCTTGGTTGTATTCTTCTATGAGGTGGTTAGTCAGGCACAGCCACAAGAGGAGACAGAGGATAGGCTCAGGGAACAAAGATGATGATACTCTCAGGTGCTAGAGAGGGGGATGGGGTGAGGGGCCACCTTGCCCCATAGGCTCCAGATAGGAAAGAGAGGGGGTGGTTGGGAGGCACAGAAAATAGGAGGGAGGGGAAGGTTGAGGCAAGATGAACAGTTTGGGATGGGCTAGTTGGAAGAGTTTCCTTGGGCTGTGGGCTAGAGGGGTCGGTCCTTACTCCTCTGACACCTGGGGCTGAGTGATTACATCAGAGGAATATGTCTTCAGGGGTGTAGGGGCCAGACAGAAGGAGATAGGCTCTGGATTAGTTGGTTTGCATATCAAAGGCATACTTCTGCCTGGATACTTTATCTCTGAGAATTGGCTAGTCCCGGAGGGGCAGGCTTTTTCCAGTCAGAAGATTTTTTTTTAGGATGTCAAAACATCATAATATACAAGAAACTTTAAATATTTATAATAGACTTCTTTAGCTGTTCCTTTGGCTTGTCCACGTTTTGACTTGGAATGTGTTGAAACCACTAGCACTCTCAGCAGGAAAACACAGGAGGCCAACGGGTAGCAAGAATTCTAACAAGAGAAGCAATGCCATACATCGATGTGGTCACAGATATTAAGGCTGATGATATACAGCCCCATAGCTGCCTCTGTCAGGATCTGGAGGGTTGGGTCAGCCCATCTCCAACAGGCCCAAGGCAGCTGTTCTGTCTAATACATCTTTGCTTGAACAATTGGATTAAGGTGATGTTTTGATATATGGCTAGTCATCTTTTATAGCCCCAAATCTCTGACACTCTTGGCTTCCTAGATGATTGTGTTCCTGCTGGCTGTGGCAGCCCTGTGAGTACAGCGTATTGAGAGTCAAAGGCACATAAATCCACTCCCCTCCCCTCTCCAGGAGTGTTCTGAGACTCTGCTGAGAATAATCAGCGGTAGGATAGGTGTTTGGCTTTTGCTGGCTGTCTTTCTGATGAAGTACCATAGGAAGGAATACTAATGACTCAACTCACTTTTTTTTTTTTCCCTACAGATTGGAGTGCGATAGAGTAAAATGTTAGCATTAAAGAAGTTTTCAAAGTGGCTTATCATGTTAGATACTTGTTACTTGCTTATTAAAGTCCAGTTGGCAATGGTAGGGGTGAGACGGTATCCCACAATCAGGGACTCAGACTAACAGAGATTCTGTTCTCTTCAACGCATGATTTTGTTGTATTGACATCAGCCAGCAGACAAGGAAAGAAATCACATGGGAGATGGGTGTGACCCAGGCAGAAAGGTTGCTCACATAAATTCTACACAATTCTATTAGCCAGAACTCAGGCACATGGCGCTGCCAGGATGCTGGAGGAACTGGGAAATGTACTAAGATAGAGCAGCCACTTCTCAGCATCAGCCCACTTTAGAGCAGCTACACACGGTTTTCACTTTGGCAGCATTTTAACCATAATCATTTTGTATCCTGCTTTTTCACTTCCCATATTTGGTTGACCAAAAACCTCATTCAGGTTTTTTCATAAGATGTTCTAGGAAAACCTGAACAAACATTTTGGCCAACCCAATATATTCAAACCATTCCTGTCTGCAGAGTTTGCATAATTATTTTTAGTTGCAATATAGTATTCTGTTGTGTAGATGAATCATAATTTATCAGGCCATCCCTTATTGGATGTTTAGATTATTTTTCTGGTTTTGAAGACTATACATTTTCTTTCTATTAATATGAACATCCTTCTGCTTCAAGATTTATCCCTCTGCTAAATGACTTTCTTAAATTCCTATGAGTTGAATTAGTGAGTCAACGGAAGTGGCTCTTACATATTGCTATGCCACTTTTAAGATGATGTTTCTGTTCAGAAGGCTACTAGCAGAGTGTGGAGGTTCTGGTTCCATTTCAGTCTTATCAGGCAATGAGAATTGAAACACTGCTCTTCTAATCTGCAGAGTAGCCTAGAGGAAACACAATCTTCTTTCCCAGTTATTACTTTAAAATTATCCTTAAATATTTGGGGAACATCTCTTGGTCAAAAGGGGATAGTAAAAAATTCCTCTCCCTGAGTGGTTGGATAAAGCATGACCCATCCACACAATGTTGTCATAGGCAGCAGTTTAAAAAAGTGAGGGAGAGTCTAATGAACTGAGTTGGAATCATTTCAAGAATATACTCTTAAATGGAAGTAGCAAAGTGCAAAAGACTATACCCTTCATGTAAGGAATAAAGGGATTTAAGAAAATATAGATGTATCTGCTCATGTGTACAATATAAGCAGGAGGGAGGGGTAAACCAGAAACTGAACAGACTGATTACCTGCAGGGTCTGGGATGGAATGAAGAGAAGGATGGCCATGAGGTAGTAGGGATGAGGAGGCAGTGACATTTCTCAGGGCTGCTCTTTTGGTACAACTTGGGTTCTTAGAATTGTGGTAATGTTCCCAATACCCTGCCAAAAATGAATCGATGATTTAAATCAACCAAGATGGGCGGGGGGTGTGGGGGTGGGGTGGGAAGGAACTCAATTGGAATACAAACAGTATTCCAACTGTATTTCCGGATAGTATTCCTAACTTCTGTCTTGGGCACCCTTCTTCCTTTCTCATCCTGATAGAAGCTGGCTGTGAGCTGTCTGTAGAGAGATCCTTGTGGCAAGGAATTGATGTTTCCAGTTGACAGCTGTGGAGGAACTGAGGCTTGCCAGCAGCCACACGAGTGAGCTTGAGATGCATGCAACCCTGGTTGACACCTTGATTGCAGCTTTGTGAGAGACCAGGAGCCAAAGGCATCTACCTAAGCTATGCCCAGACCCCCAACACCACAGAACTAGTGAGAAAAATGTCTGTGGTTTTCAGTTGCCAAATTTGGGGGAAAATTTGTTATGTAGCAATAGTTAACTACTATAGTGACTTTGGAAAACAGCATTCTGACTGGTTACAGTAAGATTAAAGACAAAAAACTGTACCCAAATATTGCATTCCTTTTGTTAACTCTTGTTATTTGTAAGGTATTGCTTAGCAATTCTTTAACAACTTTATGTGGTCAAGATTGAACAAATCAAATGAATCTATTGTAGATAATGAGAGCCTGTGTTCTCATAGGTGGAGAAAGAAGTTACAAATCAGGAAAGAGGGAAGGCTAGAATGATTGACGTGTTGGATTGGGCTCAGCATTATCAGTGTGAACTCATGACTTTTAGTATAGCTACAGAGAGATAGATATAGAAATATATTGATATTTTTTATATGTGAGTTAATATACACACCTATATCTCTAGCTTTTTTCTCTGAAAAGACCTAGCACTCGGGACAACCCATTAGCAATAAGTGCACTTAGTGCCCAGACCTTGATTTTGAAATAATAGTTTTCCAATAAAAGGAACCAAGGCTTCTCAGAGAAGTAACTGATTTCAGAGTTGAAACATAGAAAATATAAGATGAACCTGGAGCGTCTTGTGGTAAGACAATTAGAAAATGTTCACACAAAAAAAGCATGTCAAAAGGAGATAGGATCCAATCTGATGAGACTGCCAATGGCCAAATTTGGGACAAGTTGAGCAACAAAATAAATGATGATAGTATAGTAATATTATAACCTGTAGAATGCAATAAATATCCATTTGTCCATACTGATATAAATGAATGAATGAATAAGTACCTTGAAGATATCTTACTCCATTTGGACTGTTATAACAAAGTACTGTAAATTGGGTGACTTATAAACAACAGAAATTTATTTCTCACTGTTGTGGAGGCTGGAAATGCAAGGTCAGGGTGCCAGCATGGTCAAGTTCTGGTGAGGACCCTCTTCTGGGTTGCACATTGCTGACTTCTTGTTTCCTCTTGTCGCAGAAAGAGAGCAGTAAGCTACCTCTTGACTCTTGTAAGGACCTCATGACCTCATCTAGCCCTAATTACCTCCCAAAGGCCCCACCTTCTAATATCATTACATTGGAGGGTAGGTTTACAGCATATGAATTTTAGAGGGACACAAACATTCAGTCCATAATAGAAGATAATGGGCAGCTCTTTCTTATAGAAGAATTCCAATTAATATGTGTAGAAGGAATGAGCAAAATGCAAAATCACCATTAGGCAAATAGCACAGGGATAATTATTTACAGGAAGGGCCACCAATGGATAAAAGGAAAACAGTAGGTGAGAATTTGAGGAGAAACAAGATACTGGCATAGTCTCAAAATATCTCAAAGATGTTTACCAATTGCAAAGAGAAAAGAATATTAACGTTTCTGTGGAGAAACCAATCAAATACCACCTAAACTATCTAATCAGGATTAACATCAAGGGTAATAAGACACATGGGCCTGATGGACCTCCTGATACAATGCACTCAGGTAGGTGGGGCACAACGTGACTTCTATGGCATTCATACCAACACTATATAACCTCATAAGGTTATATATAAACAGCCAAACTCAAATTGAGACCCATTCTGCAAATTAACTGCTCAGTGTGCTTCAAATGTACAGGTTATGAAAGACAAATGAATTCTGAGGAATTATTGTAGATCGGAGAGGAATACAGAGAACTAACAATTGAATGCAAGGTGGGATCGTGGAACAGATTAAGGACATTAGTGGGAAAGCTGGTGAAACTTGAATGAGACCTGTAATTAATAGTATTTCATTAATGTTAATTTCCTGGTTTTGATGATTGTATTGTGGTTGTCTAAGATATTAGTTAAGGGAAGCTGGATAAAGAGTAGCTGTGAACTCTATTATTTTTGCCACTTTTGTGCTAGGAAAATTCCTTTCTGAAGATCTCTGTTCCTGTCCCTGGAGGGCAAAACTTGCCTGGATTTCAAGGGGAGGGACTGGAATCCCAGTCTAGTGAATGTTTCTATAGGACACATACCTTTATTAGTTATATGTTCAGTGGGTTGGGAGTTAATCTACAGATATGTAAGTCTAGAAATAAAAATAATCCTGTATCACTTGACTTATAACCTCAGAATTGTGATGTTTATGCATGCTTCTAAATCAGTGTTGTCTCTCTCAGGATCTGCTTTGGATTATGTATGACATGTGAGGCCGTCTTATACTGATAGAAGCCCTAGACAGTTACCATGGTCTCCAGCAGCCTCCAGTAGTGTATCACAGAGCTTTTGCTACCACGATCCTTTTCTCTGCACAGTTCCTAAACCACTGTTGCAGATGGCAAAAGCCTTGGTTGCCCTTTTTAACTCACAGGATAATTTATGTCTTCTGTCAGTGTTCTCTTGGCTAGGGTTTGTTTCACCACAAGCAAGAGGAGAAAGAATCACACGTTGGAACAGTACAGGCAGCGCATGCATGTTCAATAACCTAAATCAATTTGAAATTGCCCTAAGTGATGACCCTGCAAAGTAGTTCTGACATGGAAGACTTACAGTGAAAGCCTCATTTTAGGGTCAAAACTAAATATTTGGCCAACTCTTTCTCCCTTACCTGTTTATCACAGAGTGATCCTTTAATAGGAATGAATATTTTTTATAAAATGAATCAGGCAAGGTATAAAAATTCAAGCAATATAACAAAGGACAAAAACATATGTTTTAGAAAATCTCAAATCTCAGTGCTCAGAAATGACTGATGTTATCACACTTTGCGGCCATTATTATGGATAGCACTCTCTATAAAAACAGAAGGATGAATGAATGTATATATGTGCAGATAAAAAAAATGTAAAAGAATTGGATCATATGGAAGAATGTTATTATTTTAATAGTAAAAGTATTAGATTTACATTTTTTTCTTTCTTTTTTTTTTAAAGCAAAATAAAACATTTATTAACTCCGTGATCTCTGCTGGGAACAAAATTCACATTTATTACACATAGATTTACATTTTTTTCTTGAATTTAATAAAAGGAAAATAAAATAGAACTGAAGAACTCACTGAACATTAGGTAAAAGTTTCTTTGCCATAAGAGATGTTGGTTTCTAAAAGATTTCTTTCAGATGAACAGATTCTAAAGGTCATTATGAGACTGAAGTAATATTTGTTGCAGGACTCCATATTTCAATTTTTAACAGTATAAATGACCTTAAAAGACCAGCTACTTAGTTCTCTTACCACTTTTCTCACTTCCTTCCCCTCTACCTCTTGGTTTCCGTTGCTTGTCTGGGTTTCATGTCATCAGAGCTTATAATATTTGCATTACTATTCTGCAATCACAATTCTCTCAGTTAAATTCTAGTTTAATTGGGTTTGATGCTTACTGTCCCATTACCTTATGTTATCCTGTCCTGAGTTCTTCATTAGACTCTCCTCTTGGTTGGCTGAGTTTCATTATCAAGTAGTATTTCTTTTTTGAGGAGCTCATTAGGGCTACATTTCCTGAGTGTTTAATTTATTCATGTTTGAGAATATCTGCCTATTATTTTCATACTTGAACAACTTGTCTTGGTAAAGCATTTTGGAGTCACGATTTTGGTCTTTCTTCCAGCACCGAAAGTTTTCTAGGGAAGAATCTGAGGCCAGACTGTCCCCCCTTTGTGGATGACTTGCTTTTTCTGCTTGGATACCTAAATAGATTTTCCTCATGAAAAGTATAAGTGTTAGTTGCTTAGTTGTGTCCAACTCTTTGTGACCTCATGGACTGTAGCCCACCAGGCTCCTCTATCCATGGAATTCTCCAGACAGGAATACTGGAGTGGGTAGCCATTTCGTTCTCCAGGGAATCTTCCCAACCCAGGGATCTAATCTGGGTCTCCTGCATTGCAGGCAGATTCTTTACCATCCGAACCTCCAGGGATACTTCAGGTTTAATAATTTAACCAGAATATCTACCTTTGTTCTCTCCAATTTTTCCTCCATTAGTCCATTCTATTTTCTTGTTATTTTTAATTTATATATTATAATGTGTATTAACATTTTATTTTTTACCCCCCCCATCCCTGTCCTCTGATTTTATCTTATAACTCCTGTTTTCTTTTCTTTTCTTTTCTTTTTTTTTTTAGCATGATGTCCTTCCATAAGACATTTAAACATGACTTTGTTTTCTTGTTTTGTTTTCCTTCAGAATTGTTGGGTCTTCCCTTCATTCACCCATCTCTCTTTCCCCTCCCTTCTTCTTTGTCTGCAGTAGTATGTTTGCATAGTTGCTTTGTCACCCCTGCTTATTGTTGATGGCTCTGTCCAAACCTTCAGTCCTAAGTGATGATGATCTTATCTAGGTCCGTCTGCTCTCCTGGTCCATGCTTGCGCCCACTCTTCCAGATGACTGTTACACACATTCTCCTCTCCAACACCTAACACCTCCTCCTTCCACTACTCTCTCAAATAGTGTGCTTTTTTCCTTCTCTATTGAGAAAAATTGAAGCAGTCTGAAGAAAACTGCAGACTCCTACCAAAACATCTACCCACACACATTCATGTCTACTTATATTCTCGGCCTTTATACAGTGACTACAGATGAACTTCCATTGCTTCAAAAGACACCCCTTCCAACTCTGCATTAGATCCTATCTCCCCATTACATTCTCCAGCAATTCTCCCCTCTCCCTCATGTATTTTTCCCTTTCTCTTTGATCAGTTTCATCAGCATAAAGACATGCTATTGCTCGTCTCAGTTTATGATAGTCTTCTGTTCACCCCACTCACTGTCCCATTTCCTTCCTTCAATTTACATGAGAATTCATAGAGTTGTCTACACTAGCTGTCTTCATTTCATCTCTTCCCATTCTGTCTTGAACCCACTGTAGATGAGCTTTCACTTCCACTGCTCTACTAAACTGCCCATTTCAAGGCCATTGTGACAGCCTTGTTTCAAATTCAGTGATCAAGTCTCAGTCTTCATTTCACTTGATCTGTTAGCTGGCTTTGCCACTGTTGATCACCTCCTCCTTTTGGAAAATCTTTCTTCACTTAGCTTCTAGAACAAGATAGTCTACTCTCTGTTTTTCTCCTACTTTACTGGTCTCTCTTTCTCAGTCTCCTTTGCTTGTTCCACATCATCTTCTGACTTCTTGACTTTGGCTTGACTCAGGCTTAGGCCTTGGACCTTTTTTCTTTATTTATACTCATTCCCTTGGCAATTTATCCAGTCTCATGAATTTAAATAACTTACATAGGCTTTCAAGACATGTATATCTCTTGCCTGAATCTCCCCATTAAATACCATCTTTGTATATCCAACTTTCTACTTGACATACCTATTTGGTTATCTAATAGCCATCTCAAAACTGACATGTTGAAAATAGGACTCCTAATCTTCAACCACCCTCATACCTTCTCTACTAACGGTCTTCCATAAATAATTCAACACCAATTCATTCCATCTTTCCTTTTTATTATTAATCAATTCAGTTCAGTTGCTTAGTCTTGTCTGACTCTTTACGACCCCATGGACTGAAGCACTCCAGGCTTCCCTGTCCATCACCATCTCCTGGAGCTCGCTCAGACTCATGTCTGTCGAGTCAGTGATGCCATCCAACCATCCCATCCTCTGTCATCACCTTCTCCTCATGCCTTAAATCTTTCCCAGTATCAGAGTCTTTTCCAATGAGTCAGTTCTTCACATCAGGTGGCCAGACTATTGGAGCTTCAGCTTCAGCATCCCTCCTTCCAATGAATAATCAGAACTGATTTCCTTTAGGATTGACTGGTTTGATCTCCTTGCAGTTCAGGGGACTCAAGAGTCTTCTCCAACACCATAGTTCAAAAGCATCAATTCTTTGGCACTCAGCTTTCTTTATGGTCCAACTCTCACATCCATACATGACTACTAGAAAAACCATAGCTTTGACTACACAGACCTTTGTTGACAAAGTAACATCTCTGCTTTTTGATAAGCTGTCTAGGTTGGTCATAACTTTTCTTCCAAGGAGCAAGTGTCTTTTAATTTCATGACTGCAGTCACCATCTGCAGTGATTTTAGAGCCCAAGAAAAGAAAGTCTGTCACTGTTTTCATTGTTTCCCCATCTATTTGCCATGAAGTGATAGGACCAGATGCCATGATCTTAGTTTTTTTAATGTTGAGTTTTAAGTCAGATCAGGCCACAAACCTTGGAATTCATCTTGGTTATCCTCTGCCTCATATTCTCTTATACTCTATATCCAATCCCTCAGAAAATGCTGTTCATTCTACCCTGATTGACTCTTTTCTCCCTCCCTTCCTTTCTTTTTTCTTTCATTCTAGAATCTGACAACTTTTTATCACTTCCATTGCTATCATACTAGTTCAAGCCACCATCATCTTTTACCTATATTATTGCATTCAGTTCCTTACTGTTCTCCCTTCTTCTGCCCTGCCCCAACAGTCTATTTTCTGAGCAGTTGCTTTACTGGTACACTCCTTTACTCAAAACTGCGATGGCCGTACATGATCTGGTTCCTTGTTGTTTCTCTTACTTCATCATTGGCTTTTCTTTCCCTCCATCGCTCCATGTCAGCCTCCTTAGCCTCCTCGCTATTTCTCAAACATGCAAGATACACTCTTCCCCATGGCCTTTGCACTTGAAGTTGCCCTCCACTTGGACTATGCCAGGGTTTCCCTCCTAGTTCAGTCAGTGAAGAATCTTCCTGCAATGCAGGAGACCAAGCTTTGATCCCTGGGTCAGGAAGATCCCCTGGAGAAGGAAATAGCAACCTACTCCAATATCCTTGCCTGGAAAATCCCATGGACAGAGGATCCTGGTGGGCTGCAGTCCAAAGGGTCACAAGAGTCAGGCATGACTGAGTGACTAACACTTTCACCTTTACTTTTTCTAGATGATGCTGATACAGGTTAGCAGTACCTGGTATTAGTAAGCACTCAAATGTGTTGAATTGAATTCACTGAGTTTGCAAATTAAGCAATAGATTTTCCAAATGTAGAAGTTATATGAGCACTCAATGGATCTGAAGGATCTCTTAATTCATTGTACTTTATTTTGGCTTCATTCTTTCCTACAACTCTTCTTTCATATGTTCAGCAAGGAGAGGAAGTCAGAAACTAGCTCTCTGAGGTTGAGACTGTAACTCCTTTCCTCCTGTATGAGATCTGACCCTCTCTGCCTGTTCTGCAGAAAAGCCAAGGGTGTCTCTGGCTGACTTGAGTATTCTTGGGAATCTGGGAAATATGAGTATCTTCTTGCTTCCCAGTTAGAGCAACAAATGACTGCTCAGAGGGCATATTCAATCAGTGTTCTGTCTGGATATCCTTTGTGGAACTCATAATCAACCATTGTGAACATTACTCAACAAAAACACTGCTTTGGTTTGGAGAAGCAATGTTCAAATTGCAGTCTCCCTCGTCCTGCTGAGTTAAGCCATTGCCTTTGGTCTGCTGCTGCTGCTGCTAAGTCACTTCAGTCATATCCGACTCTGTGTGATCCCATAGACGGCAGCCCACCAGGTTCACCCGTCTCTGGGATTCTCCAGGCAAGAACACTGGAGTGGGTTGCCATTTCCTTCTCCAATGTGTGAAAGTGAAAAGTGAAAGTGAAGTCGCTCAGTCGTGTCCGACTCTTAGCGACCCCATGGACCGCAGCCTACCAGGTTCCTCTGTCCATGGGATTTTCCAGGCAAGAGTACTGGAGTGGGGTGCCATTGCCTTCTCCGGCCTTTGATCTAGCACACATGTATTTCCACTATGTTTCATTGACCAAACTCTGACTTAATTCCTGGGGAGGCACACTTGGGTGTTAACAGTTAACAGCATTGCTTCCAACTAATTAAACTCGTTCTTAACATTTTTTTCTCAATTGACTTTTCCTCATTTGACATGTTTGTGCCTGCAGGTTTACTCTGCTAAAAAAATCTCCTTAAATTGCCAATGCCAAATCTGAAGACTACATAACTTTCTGACCGTTGGTTACCCTTTAACACTGCAATGAAGTGCAATGGGTATTTAGTTTTAAGCCTAAAATGGCATTAACTTGAGGGAGAAGTTGTGTTTGTTGGCAAGGAAGATTTGGAATGGCAGTTGGTCTGATTGCAGTGTACTTCCACTCTTTAGAATCTTTGTCAGGTATATATTGTGGGTGTAAGTGGAGAGACAAGTGATAAATGAGGAGGGTAAATTTGCTAGGATTTCTTGTCCTTTGAGCTTATAAAAATGGATTTTTAAGGACACTGCTCATATTCATTAGGTCTAAGAGAAAGTAACTTTATGTCAAATAGCTATTGATATTACTTGGGAACTAAAGATATGGCTGTGGCCATTAGGACATATAAAAAATTCATTCTGCAAACACTTTTATTGACGCAATCATCACTTTTTTTGCCTTTTGATTTTTTTGTCTTTTGATTTTTTTGTCTTATTTGACTGACCTGTAAAAGTGTTCAGCTAGGGAGAAATCCATTTATTCTGAAGAAAGTACTTAGAGAGTTTATTTGGCAACAAGCACTGGGACTTTTAAAACTGAAAAACTGATGAAATGTTACTTTCTCAGTTAATTTGTTTTCTCTCTT
Source organism: Cervus canadensis (assembly GCF_019320065.1). Classification (NCBI taxonomy): domain Eukaryota; kingdom Metazoa; phylum Chordata; class Mammalia; order Artiodactyla; family Cervidae; genus Cervus; species Cervus canadensis. Next base: position 110,343,789 of record NC_057419.1, read on the forward strand.
GCTATGTCTTAACCTCTATCTCAGAAGCATTTCCTTAGTAAGTTGAAAAGGTTCTGGGACCCTATTTCTACATGGTTATGTGGCACTTCATTATAGTTGTAAAGCACTGTTAGAGACTCCAAAGTGTTTCGCCTACACAAAAAATATCCATCTTGGAGGTTTCAAGGGAATGCTGTGGTCATGTCAAATAGCAGTCAGGGTAAAGAATTGTGATGTAGTGTATATCAGCAAAGATATATGGTGGGTGTGTGTATATATATATATAGTTACTGTTATGGGTTAAATTGTGTCCCCCCAAATGGATATGTTTGAATCCTAACCCCCAGTATCTGTGAATGTGACCTTATTCGGAAATAGGGTGTTTTCAGATGTAACCAAGAGGAAGTCATGCTGGAGAATGATGGGCTCTTAAAGTTCAGTATGACTGGCTTCATTATAAAAAGAGAAGGGATGCTGACGCATATAGAGAGAAGATGGCTATGTGAAGACAGAGGCAGGGATTAGAGGTATGCTGCCACGAGCAAGGGGTATCTGGGGTTCCGTAAAGTTGTGAGAGTCAAGGAAGCATCATTCACTGGAAAGGTTGAAGGGAGCATGGCCCTGCCAACATCTTGATTTTCGACTTTTGGCCTCCATTACACATCTAATAAACTTAAGCCACCCAATTTATGGTACTTGGTTACAACAGCCCTAGGAAATGGATACATTTAATGAAAAACAGGGCACAGTTCTTCTAAAATTGCCTACCTGGAGGCATAATTCATTGAACAACAATGTGTATTGCCAGATAAATCTCTAATTATGGAACTCTGCATATGTTCCAGAAGTAGAAGACAACTGTTTCTGTTTTGATGCTTCCCATCTTGCTTAGACAACAAGCAAAAAACTGTTGTGCAAATATGAAAGGGACATCAGTGAATTTGATGTTCAAAGATAGGACCTGGTTTCCCATAGCAATGCCATCTTATAATATTGGGCATCTTGCTTCTAGTCCCCAAGTCCCCTAACCACATTGGTACCATAGCAATGATGACAGCATCTGTGTGAATGAGACAATACAGTGCAATTGACTCAAATCACTGCATTGCAGAAAAGGCAACATAATTAAAGTTAGAGATACCAAAGTTCCAGGATTTCTTATCATGAAAAATATAACTTTTACTTACAGGAGCAGAAAAATCAAATAGTATAGTCAGCCATTGTTCTCTCTTGTACTGCAGGGTTGCTTGCTAAAGTGGAGCAGGCAGAAAGTTTGTGCCAATTTTATGAGAGCTCTTTGAGATGCAAGTGTCCTACCTGGCCTTCTCAGAAACCCTTATCTCCACCATCTTTTTAAAATCCAAATTTCAGAAAAGAAGGTAACATAATTTAGAACTTGACTTGTTTTCCATAAACATTAGTAGAAAAGGGTTTAGCCATCTGGACAAGTGAGCTTGATTTATTCTGTCAGCCAGAAACCCAATTTTTTTTTTCATTTATTTTTATTAGTTGGAGGCTAATTACTTTACAATATTGAAGTGGGTTTTGTCATACATTGACATGAATCAGCCATGGAGTTACATGTATTCCCCATCCCGATCCCCCCTCCCACCTCCCTCTCCACCCGATTCCTCTGGGTCTTCCCAGTGCACCAGGCCCGAGCACTTGTCTCATGCATCCCACCTGGGTTGGTGATCTGTTTCACTATAGATAATATACATGCTGTTCTCTCGAAACATCCCACCCTCGCCTTCTCCCACAGGGTCTTTTCAAATGAGAGTTCTTCCCATCAGATGTCCAAGGTATTGGAGTTTCAGTCTCAGCATCACTCCTTCCAATGAATATTCAGGACTGATTTCCTTTAGGATGGACTGGTTGTATCTCCTTGCTGTCCAAAGGACTCTTAAGAGTCTTCTCTAACACCACAGTTCCAAAGCATCAATTCTTTGGTGCTCTCAGCTTTCTTTATGGTCCAAATCTCACATCCATACTAGACCACCGGAAAAACCATAGCTTTGACTAGACGGACCTTTGTTGGCAAAGTAGTGTCTCTGCTTTTTAATAAGCTGTTGGTTATATCTTTTTTTCCAAGGAGCAAGCATCTTTTAATTTCATGGCTGCAGTCACCATCTGCAGTGATTTTAGAGCCCAAGAAAAGAAAGTCTGTAACTGTTTCCATTGCTTCCCCATCTATTTACTATGAAGTGATGGGACCAGATGCCATGATCTTAGTTTTCTGAATGTTGAGCTTTAAGCCAACTTTTTCACTCCCCTCTTTCACTTTCATCATGAGGCTCTTTAGTTCTTCTTCACTTTCTGCCATAAGGGTGGTGTCATCTGCATATCTGAGGTTATTGATCTTTCTCATGGCAATATTGAGTCCAGCTTGTGCTTCATCCAGTCCAGCATTTCTCATGATGTGCTCTGCATATAAGTTAAATAAGCAGGGTGAAAATATGCAGCCTTGACATACTCCTTTTCCAATTTGGAACCAGTCTGTTGTTCCATGTCCAATTCTAACTGTGGCTTCTTGACATGCATACAGATTTCTCAGGAGGAAGGTCAGGTGGTCTGGTATTCCCATCTCTTGAGGAATTTTCCACAGTTTATTGTGATCCACAGAGTCAAAGTCTTTGGCATAGTCAATAAAGCAGGAGTAGATGTTTTTCTGGAACTCTCTTGCTTTTTCAATGATCCAATGGATGTTGGCAATCTGGTCTCTGGTTCCTCTGCCTTTTCTAAATACAGCTTGAATATCTGGAAGTTTTCGGTTCACCTACTGTTGAAGCCTGGCCTGGAGGATTTTGAGCATTACTTTGCTAGCATGTGAGATGAGAGCAATTGAGTGGTAGTTTGAGCATTCTTTGGCATTGCCTTTCTTTGGGATTGGAATGAAAACTGACCTTTTCCAGTCCTGTGGCCACTGCTGAGTTTTCCAAATTTGCTGGCATATCAAGTGCAGCACTTTCTCAGCATCCTTTTAGGATTTGAAGTAGCTCAACTGGAATTCCATCACCTCCACTAGCTTTGTTCATAGTGATGCTTCCTAAGCCCACTTGACTTCACATTCCAGGATGTCTGGCTCTAGGTGAGTGATCATACCATCGTGATTATCTGGGTTGTGAAGATCTTTTTTGTACAGTTCTTCTGTGTATTCTTGCCACCTCTTCTTAATATCTTCTGCTTCTGTTAGGTCCATACCATTTCTGTCCTTTATTGTGCCCATCTTTGCATGAAAATTTCCCTTGGTATCTCTAATTCTCTTGGTATCTTGGTATCTTTGTCTTAGGTTCTCTTTTGGTATCTTTGTCTTAGGTTCTCTTGGTGTCTTTGTCTTAGGTAATATTATTTGCTCTGAAGGCTACTTTGTCAGATAATAATATAGTCACCTCACATTTCTTTGATGATTATTAGGATGAGATATTAGTTTTCATTATCTTAATTTTAATTGATATGCATTTTTATATTTAAAGTAGTAAAGTTGCTCAGTCGTGTCCGACTCTTTGCGACCCTGTGGGCTGTAGCCTACCAGGCTGCTCCATCCATGGGATTTTCCAGGCAAGAGTACTGGAGTGGTTTGCCATCTTCCCGACCTAGGGATCAAACCCAGGTCTCCCACATTGCAGGCAGACGCTTTACCCTCTGAGCCACCAGGGAAGCCCATTTTTATATTTACCATGACTTATTTTAGGAAGGGTATGATTGAGTCTTGCTTTATTATCTAATTTCATGCACTCTGTTTCCTTATTGAGGGGAGGGATTTCAGCTATTTGCATTTAATGTGATTAGCAATATGATAGGATTTAAATCTACTATCTTGCTATTTGATTTCTCTTTTCTTACCTGTTCTTTGTTCCTTTCATTCTTTTGAATTAACTGAATATTTTTTTATGATTCCATTTTCTTACCTTCGTCAATTTATTAACTATGATTTTTGGTTTTGTTATTTAAGTAGCTAAGTTGGCTTGTAGTGTACATCTTTGATTTTTCACATTCTACTTTTAAGTGATGGTATATCACTTCATGTGGTGGTGATTTAGTCACTAAGTCATGTCCAACTCTTTGCGACCCCATGGACTGTAGCTCACCAGGCTCTTCTGTCCATGGATTTCCCAGGCAAGAATACTGGAGTGGGTTGCCATTTCCTTTTCCAGGGATCTTCCTGACCCAGGGATCAAACCCTTGTCTCCTGCTTGGCAGGCAGATTCTTTACCACTGAGCCATCTGGGAAGCCGATATCACTTCATACATAGTGTAAAAGCCTAACAACAATATACTTCAATTTTTCATCTCCTGGCCTTTGTTGCCAGTATGTTTCCATAATTTTTATATGTATTTATGTTATAAATGTTATAATACATATTATTGCTTTTCTCTAGGTAGACAATTATCTTTCAAAGAGATTTAGATAATAAGAAAAAATATTTTTCTATTTATCTCTCTAGTTACCATTACCAGTGCTCTCCATTTATTTGTATAGGTCCAGATTTTCACCCAGTTATCATCTCCCTTCTGTGTGAAGGACTTTCTTCAATATTTTGTACAGTGTGGGCCTGCTGGTGATGAATTCTTTAATCTTTTGTACATCTGGAAAAGTCTATGTATGACTTTCCTTTATGAAAGGGAATTTTGTTACTTCACTGTGCTTTACCTTGTGTCTGACTCTTTGTGACCCCATGGACTGTAGCCCACCAGGCTCCTCTGTCCATGGGATTCTCCAGCCAAGAATATTAGAGTGGGTTGCCATGCCCTCCTCCAGGGGTCTTCCCAACCCAGGGATCAAACCCAGGTCTCCTGCATTGCAGGTGGACATTGTTCTAATAATAAATTTGTAGTAATCTTTATATTTTCTCTTGTGTATTTAATGTGTATTTTTTCCTCTGGCTGCTTTTAAGTGGTTTACTTTTGCTTTTAAAGAATTTGACTGTGGTGTGCTTTACTGTTGCTTTTGTCATGTTTCTGGAATTTGGGATTTGTTGACCTTCTTAGATCTGTTGGTTTATAGTTTCCATCCGATATGAAAAATATTCAGTCACTGTTTCTTCATATATTTCTTCTGCTCCCCTTTCCCTGCTTCAGAGGTTACAGTTACATAAATATTCAGTTACTTGGAGTTGTCCCAAAGCCCAATGATACTCTGTTCAATTTTTTTTTCAATTTTGTTGATCTTTTTTCTAAAAAAATATTATTTTAAATTGGAGAATAATTGCTTTACAATATTGTGTTGGCTTCTGCCATATATCAATGTGTTTCATTTTTTATAGTTTTTATTTCTATTTCTCCAAATTATCTGATCTTTCTTTTTGTGATGGCTAGCTTGGTATTAATCAATTCTAGCGTATTTTTCATTGTTTTCATTTCTAGGAGTTTCATTCAGGTCTTTTAAAATATCTTGTGTGTCTCCACTATCATGTTCACTATTTTCTCTAGCTTCTTAAAATATGTGAAACACATGTATAACCAACACCTGTTTGGATGTACTTGTCTACTAATTCTGTCATCTGTGTCACTGGTTTTAAGTTGATTTTTCTTGTAATTTTGGATCTTAGTTTCCTGCTTTCTTGCATGCCTGACCATTTTTTATAGCATGACAGATATTTTGAATTTTATCTTTACAGTGCTGGATTTTTAAAAATGTTTTTGAGCTTTATACTGGACCACAGTTATGTTAATCAGAAACAGTTTGATCCTTTTGGCCTTGCTTTGCTAGGCAGCATCAGAGTAGCATTCAGTTCAAAGGCTTATTTTCCTGTGAAAAGTGAAAGTGAAAGTCTCTCAGTTGTGTCTGACTCTTTGCGTCCCCATAGACTATACAGTTCATGGAGTGCTCTAGGCCAGAATACTAGAGTGGGTTGACGTTCCCTTCTCCAGGGGACCTTCCCAACCCAGAGATCGAACCCAGGTTTCCCACATTGCAGATGGATTCTTTACCAGCTGAACCACAAGGGAAGACTTACTATTTATTTTGCCTCACTACTGAGGAAAACCTCTCTGAATACTCAGTGCCTCATGAATTATGAGTTGTCCACTCTGCCTTGTGGGAACAGGAGCTTTTCCCATCTCTGTGCAAGAACTGAAGATTGTTTGCCTAAACGTCTTGTGTGGTTCTTTCTCTGGTAGTTTCCTCACACACATGTGCTCCTCAGTACTCAAACAGCAGATTCAGCAGATCTCCAGAGTTCTCTCTGTACACCTTGTTTCTCTCTGTTACTCTGTCCTATGAACTCTTGCCCCTTTGGCTTTTCCAGGCTTTTATCCCTGTCTCTTCCACTCAGGGGCGCCATAGGGCTCTTACTGGGTTTCCCCTCTCTGTTCGGTTCAGTTCAGTTCAGTCGTTCAGTTGTGTCCGATTCTTTGCGACGCCATGGACTGCAGCACGTCAGGATTCCCTGTCCTTCACTATTTCCCAGAGTTGCTCAAACTCATGTCCATTGAGTCGGTGATGCCATCCAACCATCTCATCCTCTGTCATCCCCTTCTCCTCCCGCCGTCAATCTTTGCCAGCATCAGAGTCTTTTCAAATGAGTTAGTTCTTCGCATCTTCTCTGCTCAGCCGCCTGGAAACTCCCTTCAGGCAACAAGCATGGGAAATTGTAGGTCTCATCTCATTTGTTTTCCATATTTCAAGGATCACTGTCTTTTATTGCATCACTTTCAATGTCTTAGAAATAGTTTTTTTTTTTTTTTAATATATTTTGGCCATTTTTTTAGTTGTTTCAAGTAGGGTGGCAAATCCCATTCCTGTTACTCCATCTTGGATGGATGTGGAAACCCAAGCAGTATGAAGTATTTAGACTAACATTTGCAAATATCCTCCATATCTGGCGCTTTGGGCAATGGAATATGGGTGAAATGGACAGTGTGGAAGCTCCAAGTCTAGATCTTAGAGGCAGGACCTGTGTCTTCTTGCCCTTTTGATAATTTTTATCTTCGGCTGTGAGGAAAACACGAGCCAGGTAGTTGCTGCCTCTCTGACCTGGACTCCCTTCATGAAACATGCAGCAAGCTGGTTCTTCACCTGTAGTTTGAAACAGAATCACCCTATCTGACTGAAAACACTTATAAGTAAGAAATAAAGACTTTTTGTTACATGATATTGAGATTTTGTGAACGCCTACTAAGTTCTTACTTGGTCTGCATAAGCAGAAAAGTTTTAGGCCAAATGAGGAAAAATCGTAACCTGAATCATAAAAACAGAGAGTCATGGTCTCTTAGTCAATTCTTAGACTTGAGTCACTTTATAGATGCAAAACATCTTCAATGAAGGAGGGACCAGTTCCCCTTGAGAAAAGAGCTGGCTGCACTGACAATAATGAATACTGTTATTGAGTAGTGGGAGAAGGTAGTTATGGATACCAATTATGACCATGTGACCAGTTTCAGAAATGAGAACTATAATTATATGAATATTTCCTTATTTCATTATGAATATATTTGTGTGTTATACATACATATGTATATGTATTTATATACTATACACATATATACTAAGCAAATAATCTTTACTTTCTTCCTTTTCTTATTCCTTTATCATATAATATATATTGACTTTGTCATTGTATTTCTTATTGTCAGTTTTATAACATAGTATTTAAGTATCAATATATGAAAGATAAAAGTAAACATCCCTCAAGGACTTTAGCTCTTCTGGGGAGGAGATTAGTGCATTTTCAGTTATATGCAAATAGTTGCATCAGTTAGTTGGAGTTATGACCTTGTTATTGTCTTTACTGGAGATTAAATGTGGTTTAAGGAGTTGCCTGTGGTGCCACGTTGTGGAATTTGTAGGCTTGTGATGGTTAATTTTATGTGTCAACCTGACTAGGCCACAAGTTGTCCAAATATTTGGTTAAATTCTATTTCGAGTATGTCCGTGAGGGGGTGCCTGGATGAAATTAACATTCAAGTTGGTAGACTGAGTAAAGCAGATGGCCCTCTCCAATATAGATGGGACTCATCCAATCCTTTGAAGGCCTGAATAGAAATAAAAGCCTGAGTAAGGGGGAATCACTCTCTCTTCTCAACTGTCTTCCATCTTGGACATTGATCATCTCCTGCCTATGTGTTTGGACTTGGACTGGAATTTATACCATCGAGTCTACTGGTTCCTGGGTCTTCAGACTCAGACTGGAACCCCCACTATTGGCTCTCCTGGGTCTCCAGCCTGCCAACTATAGCTCTTGGGACTTCTCAGCCTCCATAATCATATGAGTTAATCACTCATATAAAATATTTTTATCCAATATATATTAGTTCTGTTTCTCGGAAGGACCCTGACTAATATAAGTAGTAACTTGCCAAAAAGTCTAAGAAACCTTGCAGTACTTAGCTTCCATTGCTTCTTCAGTTACTGATTTTGTGCCTGAACAAAACTTTCTCCTTTCACAGTGTTGCCCTTTTGTGACTCCAAAGTGAAAATGAAAGTCGCTCGGTCTTGTCCGACTGTTTGCGACCCCGTGAACCATAGCCCATCAGGCTTCCCTGTCCAAGGAATTCTCCAGGCCAGAATACTGGAGTGTGTGGCCTTGGCCTTTCCCTTCTCCAGGGGATCTTCCCAACCCAGGGATCGAACCCAGGTCTCCCACATTGCAGATGGATTCTTTACCAGCTGAAGCATCAGGGAAGCTCTTTGTGACTCCAAACTGTGCTCAAATGTGTTCCTAAGATGCTTAGAGCTTGAACTTGGATGAGCTCAGCTAGGGGGCCTCTTGGGCGTTCAGTGAATGACAGAGAGCTGGCACTGAGGGAACTTGGGGCAGGGGCAGAGAGGAAGGGAGTAGCCAGAGGTACAGTGTGCACTGTTTTAGGGTTTTCCATGAGGTCAGGTCATGGCAGTGACCATGACATCTGATAGCTCAAGAAGTAGAAGAGTCAGCATGAGGCCACAATCAGATAAACCACCATGGCTTAGATTTGAGGCAAAAGCCATGGCCCTCTCATCTGTCACTTCATCATTTCATTTTGGTTGGAGGGGGAAATTTGGTCCCAGGTAGAAGAGGATGCCATAAATTAGTAACTTAAAGGAAGAATTACCCTAGGGCTGCTAGGCTGCTTCATCCCCACCCACCCTCCAGGTTTACTCCGAAACCACACAGAGGTCTGTCAAGGCATAGTAGGTGAGTGGAAAGTATTTGGCCTCAAAGCTTGGGAAAACCATGATATATGTTTTTCAACTCTGCTTATGTCCTGCTGTATGAACTTGGGCATATCACTTAGTCTCTCTGGTATCTTGTGGTATATGAATTCAGCTTCCTAATTCATAAAATGAGGATAATATCACTTTTTCTGTCTACCTCCCAGGGCTATCATAAGGATCAAATAAAGTGTTAGACAGGAATGTGCTTTTGACCTGTAATATGCATTGATAACATAAGGCATTATGTTATCACTGCCTGATCATGCATTCATTTAACAAATGTTTATTGAGGACTGACTATATATATATATATGTATGACACTCTTCTAGGTCCTGAGAGAATGCACTGAAAACAATATACTTTCTGTAATGGTACTTTTATTCCACTGGTAGGAGAGAATAAACCATATTTATGATATCATCAGGTAGTGATAAGAAGAAAAATAAAGCAAGTGAAGAAGATAGATAAAAATGGATGATAAGCCATGGCACTGTGTTAAATAGAGTATGTGTGGATTAAGGGGCCCATATAATACCAACTGAGAAATTAAAGGAAAAATGAGGAAAGCATAGGGAAGTTCAAAGACAAAGGAATAGAATAGTCCCTCACAAATTGCCTCCCACAGCACAATCATATTTTAGTACTAGGTGAGAAAATGTCATTGCATGTTCACACACACACATATACACACACACACCCTTTTCTCTTTAAAATGAGTTTCATGTAAAAACAAACAAACACAAAAGAGTTTAGTTTATTTGGTGATTTGCTGCCTGCCTTCCCAAACACAAGGACTGGTTTCAGGGTTAATAAGTACACAAGGAGGAAATTCAGAGTTTATAGAGTGATATTCCTTTGAGGGTTTTGTGATCTCAAGAAGAATGCTGGGGCTTCTAAGTGGTGATGGGAGAAATCACTTAGTGAGTAAACAAAGTTGTAGCAGTGTATTACAAAACAGAGCATGTGGCAAAAAAACATTTTGGCAATTGATACTGTAGAATTGCCAATTGGGAGAGCCTGGTTTTGCAACTAGTTGAAGAAGTGAGAAACCCAAATGACAAGATATCACTTTGTCTTTTGCCAAACAAATGGAGCGAGGAGGTGGATTCCCTTTAGTGAAGATGGTTGAGACTGGTGGGATGTATTATACAAACCAGACCACATAGGCCCAGCCTCCTGGGAGGATTACTTGGCTTCAGAGCCCAAGTAGTATAGAGCCTTGCATAGAGGATGCCCTCAGGACATGTCTGAGGGGAAAAATGAGGTCCAGAATCTCCTCAAGCAGCTCATTCTTTAGTGATTTAGCTCTGGGAAAGCTGGCTTATGCCGGTAAACCTCAGACCGTGAATTAGAAAATCAACCTATTAATTAATGAGGAAAATATAAGTCAAATGATGACTCGTGTTCATATTAGCACCCCCTCCCCAGGAAGGGCAGCCTTCTCCAATGCATTGGAGTGTACACTTGGTCAGTTATTTCATTTTTACTTTGACATAATTAAAAAAATAAAAAGACATTGTAAGAATAGTGTAAGGAAATACCCTGTGCCATGTATCGTTTACCCCGATCCATCAACCATTTACATTTTGCACCATTTGTATGTACTTATCTCTGTCTTTCTTTCTCTTTCTCTCTCTGCCTGTACACAGACACATGCACTTATATTTTCCTGAATCATATGGCAATAATTAAGAGATATGGTACCCTGCAAATACTTCAGTGTATATTTCCTGAAAACAGGGATAAACACAGTACCATTATCAAAATCAGAAAATTTAACATTGATACAAATCAATTCTGTTTTCGAATTCGTAGTCTGTTTTCACATTTAGCCAGTTATCCTAATAATGTCCTGTATAGCTAAGGTTTTGCCTGATCTAGATTATAATTTAGTGTCATGCATTGCACTTGCCGTCATGTGAATTTAATCTCTTTTATTATTTTTAATTGAGGTACAGTGGGCAGATGACATTGTATTAGTTTCAGGCATACAACATAATGATTTGATATTTGTATATATTGTGAAATGATCAACAAGTCCAGTTAACAGCTATCACCACACATAGTTACAGAATTTTTTTTTCTTGTGATGGGAACCTGAGATCTAATCCCTTAACAAACTTCAAATATACAATACAGTATTATTAACCATCATCATGCTGTACATCCTGTGCACCCCTATGACTTATTTTATAACATGAGTTTGTACCTTTTGACTCCTTTCATCCATTTTGCCCACCCTCCACCTCTTGACTCTGGCAATCACTGATCTGTTCTCTGTATATACAAATTTGATTTTTTGTTTGTTTTTTAAAGATTCCACACATAAGTGAGTTCATGAGGTATTTGTTTTTCACTGACTTATTTAACTTAGCATAATGCCCTCTAGGTCCATCCAGGGTGTCACAAATGGCAAGGTTTCATTCCTTTCTAATGGCTAAATAATATTCCATTGTATATATATATACAACAGCTTCTTTATTCATTCATCTTTTGGTGGACACTTAAGTTGTCTCCATGTCTTCTTTTTGAATTAGTGTTTTAATTTCTTTGGATGTATACCCAGGAGTGAAAGTGCTTATCCTATGGTAACTCTTTTAACTCTTTTTTTAAATTTTTTTGAGAAACCTCTGTACTGTTTTCCACAGTGGTTGCACCAGTTTACATTCCCACCAACAGTGTAGGAGGGTTCCCTTTTTTCCAAGTCCTTACCAGCACTTACTTGTTATCTGGTCTTTTTGATTCTAACAGGTGACATTTCATGTGGTTTGACTTACATTTCCCCAGTGGAATTTTATCTTCTTTAATCTGGAATAGTTCTTCAGACTTTCTTTGATACCTTGATTTTGAGATTATTGAAGAATATATGCCAGTTATTTTGTAGATTGTCCCTCAATATGAGTTCGTCTGATGTTTCTTTATGATTGGATGCAAGGTTATGTATTTTTGGCAGAAATACCACAAGAGTGATATTATGGCTTTCTCAGTGCATCATATAATTTTGATGATAATGTAAATGGAATTGTTTCTTTTAAAATTTCATTTTACAACTTTTTCCTTTTAGTATATAAAGATACAATTGATCTTTGTGTATTGATGTCATATCCTGACACTTTACTGAATTCACTTATGAGTTCTAGTAATTGATTTGGAAATTCTTTTTAATTATCTGTGTAAACAATGAAGGCAACTGCAAATAGAGATTAATTTCTTCTATTCCAATCTTTAATTTTTTTCTTACTATATTAGATCTTCTAATACAATGTTGAATAAAAATGGCAAGAATGGACAAATTTGCTTTATTACTGAAAACAGGGTGCAATATTAGCTGGAGGGTGTTTTAAAGATACATAATTGTCCATTGAACAATGCGAGGGTTAGAGAGACCAGCCCTCCGCACAGCTGAAAATCTGCTTATAAAAGATAGCCAGCCCTCTGTAAACATGGTTCCCCCATATCTGTGGTTTTGCATTTGCAGATTCAACCAACTGTGGTGGGTATAGTACTGTAGCATTTACTATTGAAAAAAATCCAGGACTTGTGCAGTTCAAGCTCAACTGTTCAAAAATCAAATGTACTTTATAACCTCAAGGAAGCATCCTTCTATTCTTCTATTCCTGGCTTTCTGGGAGTTGATAGTATGAAAGAGTATTTAATTTTGTCAAGATACTTTCTGCATCTATTGAGATAAATGTGTTTCTTATTTTAGTCAATTAATATGTTGGTTAACATTGGTTGATTTTGAAGTGTTAATCCAACTCTGCATTCATGGGATAAGCCCCTCATGGCCTTGATGTATTATCCCTTTTATGTCTTGACTGAATTATCTTTGGTAATATTTTGCTGGCTTCCCTGGTGGCTCAGATGGTAAAGAATCTGCCTGCAATGCAGGAGGCCTGGGTTCGATCCCTGGGTTGGGAAGAGCACCTGGAGAAGGAAATGGCAACCCAGTATTCTTGTCTGGAGAATCCCCATGGACAGAGCAGCCTGGCTGGCTACAGTCCATGGGGTCGCAAAAGTATAGCTTTATTTTTTTATAATGTTTTACCTGGCTTTCATATCAGGATAATGCTGACTTCACAGAAAAAATTGAAAAGATTACTGTCTCTCCTAGTTTTGAAAAGGTGTTTTTTGGGACTTCCCTGGTAGTCCAGGAAGATTCTGAGCTTCTAATGCAGGGGGCCCAGGTTTGATCATTGGTCAGGGAACTAGATCCCACATGCCTCAATGGAAAAGGTCCCACATGCTACAACTAAGACCCAGTGCAGCCAAATAAATAAATGAATAAATAAATATTTTTTTTTAAAAAAGAAATGATACTTTTTTCTTCCTTAATTTTTAGAATTCACCAGTGAAGCCATCAGGGCCTAAAGTTTTCTTTGTGAGGAAGTTCAATGTGTTAATAGATACTGTGATATTCAGATGCTATATTCTTAGGTGAGCTTTGTATTTCAAGATATTTGTTAATTCTGAGATATTGAATTTTGACGTGTAAAACTATTCATGAAAACTTCTTTTTATCGTTTTAAAGACTGTAGGATCTGGTAATGATAACCCTATATGCAAAACAGAAAAAGAGACACAGATGTACAGAACAGAATTTTGGACTCTGTGGGAGAAGGCGAGGGTGGGATGTTTCGAGAGAACAGCATCGAAACATGTGTATTATCTAGGGTGAAACAGATCACCAGCCCAGATTGGATGCATGAGACAAGTGCTCAGGCCTGGTGCACTGGGAAGACCCAGAGGGATTGGGTAGAGAGGGAGGTGGGAGGGGGGATCGGGATGGGGAATACATGTAAATCCATGGCTGATTCATGTCAATGTATGACAAAACCCACTTCAATATTGTAAAGTAATTAGCCTCCAACTAATAAAAGTAAATAAAACATAAAAAAATAAAGACTGTAGGATCTTTATTGATGTCCCCTTTCTTGTTCCTAATATTGGTATTTTGTGTCTTTTTTTACTTTTTCCCATATTGGTATTTTCCAAAAACTAGTTTGTAGTTTCATTTTTCTCTATTATTTTTCTTTTTTCTATGCAATTGACTGATTTCTGCTTTATCTGTGTTATATTTTTACTTCTTATTTTGGGTTAAATTTGCTCTTCTTTTGTTTGTTTCTTAAGGTGGAAGTTTAGAGCATTGAAATGAAATCATTCTTTATTTTTTTATATAAGCTTTCAATGCACCAAATTTCTCTCTAAGCACTGCTTTAGCTGCATCCCACAAAATTTAATCTTTTGTATGTTCATTTTAATACAAAATATTTTAAAATTTCCCTTGATCAATAAGAATCATATAGAGCCATATTTAGAAGTGTTTGCTTCATTTCCAAATATTTGAAGACTTTTCAGATATCCTTCTGGCACTTATTTCTAATTAAAATTTATTGTGGTCAGAGATCATTCATCATATCAGTTCAATCATTGAAAATTATTTAGACTTACTTTATGGCCCATAACATAGTATATATTGGTAAATATTTCATATGCTATTGAAAATAATTTTTACTTTGTTATTTTTGGATGAAATATTCTACAAGTGTTAATTAGGTCAAGTTGATTGATGGTACTATTCAAGTATTTCATATTTTCTGTCTAATTAGTTCTATAATTTTTTAAAATTTATTTATTTATTTTATTTTACAATATTGTATTGGTTTTGCCATACATCATTGACTTGTTCTATAATGATTGAGAATTTGGTGTTAAAAATCCAACATAATTGTAGTCTGATCTGTTATTTCTTTAAGTTTTATTAGATTTTTCTAATGTATTTTGAAACTCTGTTGGCATACATATTTAGAAAAGTGAAAGTGAAAGTTGCTCAGTCATGTCCGACTCTTGGTGACCCCATGGACTGTAGCCTGCCAGGCTCCTCAGTCCAAGGAATTCTCCAGGCAAGAATACTGGAGTGGGTTGCCATTCCCTTCTCCAGGGGACCTTGCCAACCCAGGGATCGAACCCAGGTCTCCCGCATTGCAGGCAACTTCTTTACCAGCTCATTCACAAGGGAAGCCCAAGAATACTGGAGTGGGTAACCTATCCCTTCTCCAGAGAATCTTCCCGACCCAGGAATTGAACTGGGGTCTCCTGCATTGAAGGTGGATTCTTTCCAGCTGAGCTATGAGGGAAGCCCCATACATGTTTAGAATTGTTCTTTATTTTCAATGATTTAGCCCCCCTTTTTTCACTCTTGATAATATTGCTCATTCTGAAGCCTACTTTGTCTGATATTAGTATGGACAGTCCATTTTCTTTTGATTGCTGTTTGCATGATATATCATGTCCTATCATTTTACTTTTACCCAACTGTGTCTTTACATTCAAAGTGGGTTTCTTACAGAGAGCATATAATTGAATCTTGCTGTTTTATACAATATGTCCACCTTTGATTATTATTTGGTAGTTTTAGACTATTTGCATTTAATGTGTTTCATTATTTTTCAATGAGTTCTCTATAGATTACAACATGTGTCTTTAATTTATCATGGTCTGCATAGAATTAAGACTTATTTCACATAAAATATTATAAACTTTTAACTGCACAATTCCATTTTACTTCATGTCTTTTGTCCTATAGTTTTTTTTTTTATAGTTTCTTTTTTTTTTTTTTTTACTTTTTTTATTAGTTGGAGGCTAATTACTTCACAACATTTCAGTGGGTTTTGTCATACATTGATATGAATCAGCCATAGATTTACACGTATTCCCCATCCCGATCCCCCCTCCCACCTCCCTCTCCACCCGATTCCTCTGGGTCTTCCCAGTGCACCAGGCCCGAGCACTTGTCTCATGCATCCCACCTGGGCTGGTGATCTGTTTCACCATAGATAGTATACATGCTGTTCTTTTGAAACATCCCACCCTCACCTTCTCCCACAGAGTTCAAAAGTCTGTTCTGTATTTCTGTGTCTCTTTTTCCGTTTTGCATATAGGGTTATCGTTACCATCTTTCTAAATTCCATATATATGTGTTAGTATGCTGTAATGTTCTTTATCTTTCTGGCTTACTTCACTCTGTATAAGGGGCTCCAGTTTCATCCATCTCATTAGGACTGGTTCAAATGAATTCTTTTTAACGGCTGAATAATATTCCATGGTGTATATGTACCACAGCTTCCTTATCCATTCATCTGCTGATGGGCATCTAGGTTGCTTCCATGTCCTGGCTATTATAAACAGTGCTGCGATGAACATTGGGGTGCACGTGTCTCTTTCAGATCTGGTTTCCTCAGTGTGTATGCCCAGAAGTGGGATTGCTGGGTCATATGGCAGTTCTATTTCCAGTTTTTTAAGAAATCTCCACACTGTTTTCCATAGCGGCTGTACTAGTTTGCATTCCCACCAACAGTGTAAGAGGGTTCCCTTTTCTCCACACCCTCTCCAGCATTTATTGCTTGTAGACTTTTGGATAGCAGCCATCCTGACTGGCGTGTAATGGTACCTCATTGTGGTTTTGATTTGCATTTCTCTGATAATGAGTGATGTTGAGCATCTTTTCATGTGTTTGTTAGCCATCTGTATGTCTTCTTTGGAGATATGTCTGTTTAGTTCTTTGGCCCATTTTTTGATTGGGTCATTTATTTTTCTGGAATTGAGCTTCAGGAGTTGCTTGTATATTTTTGAGATTAATCCTTTGTCTGTTTCTTCATTTGCTATATTTTCATCAATCTGATCGGCTGTCTTTTCACCTTAACTTATAAGTTTCCTTTGTAGTGCAAAAGCTTAAGTTTCATTAGATCCCATTTGTTTAGTTTGCTTTTATTTCCAATAGTCTGGGAGGTGGGTCATAGAGGATCTTGCTGTGATTTATATCGGAGAGTGTTTTGCCTATGTTCTCCTCTAGGAGTTTTATAGTTTCTGGTCTTACATTTAGATCTTTAATCCATTTTGAGTTTATTTTTGTGTATGGTGTTAGAAAGTGTTCTAGTTTCATTCTTTTGCAAGTGTTTGACCAGTTTTCCCAGCACCACTTGTTAAAGAGGTTGTCTTTTTTCCATTGTATATCCTTGCCTCCTTTGTCAAAGATAAGGTGTCCATAGGTTCGTGGATTTATCTCTGGGCTTTCTATTCTGTTCCATTGATCTATATTTCTGTCTTTGTGCCAGTACCATACTGTCTTGATGACTGTGGCTTTGTAGTAGAGTCTGAAGTCAGGCAGGTTGATTCCTCCCGTCCCATTCTTCTTTCTCAAGATTATTTTGGCTATTCGAGGCTTTTTGTATTTCCATACAAATTGTGAAATTCTTTGGTCTAGTTCTGTGAAAAATACCGTTGGTAGCTTGATAGGGATTGCATTGAATCTATAGATTGCTTTGGGTAGAATAGCCATTTTGACAAATTGAGTCTTCAAATCCATGAACACGGTAATAATTTCTCCATCTGTTTGTGTCCTCTTTGATTTCTTCTCATCAGTGTTTTATAGTTTTTTCTATGTATGGTTTTTGTTTCCTTTTAGGTAGATATACTCAAGTATTTATTCTTTTTGTTGCAAGTGGGTGAATGGTATTGTTCCCTTAATT